>NC_133328.1:639729446-639854446 GCF_042186555.1 Aquarana catesbeiana
GTGACCTCCTAGAGCATCCCAGAGACCCCAATGGGGACCTCCTAGAGCATCCCAGAGATTCAATGGGGACCTCCTAGAGCATCCCAGAGACCCAATGGGGACCTCCTAGAGCATCCCAGAGACCCAATGGGGGACCTCCTAGAGCATCCCGGAGACCCAATGGGGACCTCCTAGAGCATCCCGGAGACCCAATGGGGACCTCCTAGAGCATCCCGGAGACCCAATGGGGACCTCCTAGAGCATCCCGGAGACCCAATGGGGACCTCCTAGAGCATCCCGGAGACCCAATGGGACCTCCTAGAGCATCCCGGAGACCCAATGGGGACCTCCTAGAGCATCCCGGAGACCCAATGGGGACCTCCTAGAGCATCCCGGAGACCCAATGGGGACCTCCTAGAGCATGGTTTCTCAACCAGGGTTCCTCCAGAGGTTGCTAGGGGTTTCATGAGAAATTAGAAAATTTCTGCCTCTCGGGTTCCCGCCCACTCCATTGGTCTTTTTAGCTATATGTAAAGGGGTAATTCTGCTCACTGACCATCATACTCAGGTATTATGAGTTGTAGATAAAGTAATTTTTAGCAGGGGTTCCCTGAGACTGGAAAGTTATATCAAGGGTTTCTCCATGTTGAAAAGGTTGAGAAAGGCTGTCATAGAGCATTACAGAGACCCAATGATGACCTCACTGGGTCTAAGATAAACAGAGGTTATGTTTAATGGGGGGGGGGGGGGTGCCAATTGTCTTCTCTTGCTTGCACAGACGCGCTGATCTGCTGTATCTTCTGTGTATTGTCTGATCTGTCGGTTTTTCCTCTCCCGTGGTTTGTGTGTTCAGGAATCGGTTGTGTCAGAGCTGTGGGGGACGGAGCAATGTTTTTCTGCGAGAACAGATGTTTGTTCAATGCTGGGGAGATTGTGGTGTACTGGGTGGGGGGGAGGGGTTTTCACACTGGGAGCATGCTGTCTCTGCCGTGTCCTTCCAGCCAGTAACACCGTGTACCTGACATGCTGCACCCTCCAGTCCGGACTCGCACAAAGCCACTTATCAATGGCCGCCCTCAAGGGAGAAGCTTTTGTTACAACACATTGCAGATTTCACTTCTTTTATTTCACTGCCTCACTTCCGGGGCAAGGGTTTAATAAATATAAAAGCTGCACTTTTTTTGCTGGAAAATTACTTGGAACCCCAAAAAACAATGAAAATGGAGGCCCTGGGTCTCTGTAATGCTCTGAGTCTATGGGTCTCTGATATGGGTCTTTGATATCACAAGAGGGTTTACAAGTTTCCTTATGTGATGGAATGTCTGGTTACCAGTCCTCCTCCAAACCAGGGCTGGCTCTCCTCTTTGGGGTGGGGTGTGTGTTAGGGCTCTCCTTTTTACCCAAGGAAGCTGGTGGTGCAATCGGGCCCTCCTCCTCTTGGCATAAGGTGGTTTGGCTGGGCCCTCCTCTTTGCCCTAAGGGGGTATGGCTGGGCCCTCCTCTTTGCCCAAAGGTCAGGTGTGGCTGGGCTTCTCTTTGCCCGAGGGGGGCAGCCTGGTGCTTCCCCTTGTCTGTCTTACCCTGGCAGAGAGAATTGTTCTCTGACTTGACAAGGTGGAGCCCTGTTTGCCCTCTCCTCTATGCCCAGGGTGCTGCCGGTCGCCCTTGCCTCTTTCTTGTTCCAACAGAGAGGGAAGGTGGTTCAGAGAACAATAGTCTTTCTTACTGAACAAGGTGGAATGGTAGGCAGGTGGATGTCAAAGCCTCAACCTCATCCAGTCTGAGAACTTTGCCCCTCCGTTGAGAAAAATGCAAGATGTTCTGTGATTGGCACCCATGCCGAGTGAGTGCCCCCTGTTTTCACTGTGTGGTAGGGCAGAGCTGAGCACGGGACCCGGAAGAGTGGCAACTACTCCAGTGTGGTGTGGTTTGCAGCTTGAGAATCCCAGGAGAGCAGCAACCGTTGTATCTGGCACTTACACTGCCAGAACCTCTTGGATCTCACGTCTTCCAGGCTCAAATATTTTGTAGAGCAATGGAACCTCCTGACCACATCTCCATGCTTTGATTTCCTGGTGGTGTTGAGGACTACAAGATGTCTCCTCCCTTTTTTATATTCTCATATATACATTGCAGATCCTCAGCAACATTCCGTACTTTGGAGTAACTTTTACAGCATTCCAGACACCTCTTGGTTCTCTCTAGAAGCCACATCTAGCTGCTTTATTGACCAATCAGGATGGATGTAGAAAAACGTTCGTTCTCCGGAGGTTCCCAGCTGAGATGGAGAAAACGTTGAACCTGGGAAAGTCATAAAACTCCTCGGCACGCAGGAACCTGAACGCCGCCATCTCTTGTCCTCAGATGACTGCCGGCTAAAGTTCAGCCAGACCAGACGCAGCTGCGTAGAGACGCCCAACGGGGGCGTAGGAAGGGGGGCCCGGGGCCTGGCGAACCATTCATGGCAATCGATGTCGCTTCAGAAAACACTCGTTCAGAGGGGATTCCTCAGAAAAAAAAACTCAATTGTACGCTTTCATTAAATCAATTTTTTTGCCATTTGACGTCTGGACTTACATCATATGTTGCTCGTGCACGTTTCAGAGCTCTCCTTTTTTCCTGCAGGTTCATCTGGTCCTCTGTTGGCCCCGCTTTCCGGTGGTGGACCTTTTGGCTTTCAGAGTCCTAAGGAACCAACACCATAGCCATCCCCAACAGGGACTGGCAACCCAGCAACACTAAAGGTGGCCATACACTATACAATCTGATTTGTACAACCTCTCTACAATCTTTGACTATATAATAGGAGGTCACACCTACACCATCCAATCTTTATGCAGTCTAATAGTTGATTGTAGATCTAAAGAAGATATTACCTTGTAAAAGTAGCAGTGACATCACTGTGCTGAGCAGAGCTTTAGGAGGAGCCCAGTAGGCTCCACCTACTATAGGCTGCCTGCAGAAAAATACAGACGGGGGGGGGGGGGGATGGGGTGGAGACTAGACCAGTCACCCTGCACAAAGAGCAGAGCTGTGGGAGGGGCCCAGTAGGCCTCCACCTTCTACACTCTACCTGCAGAAAAACTTAAATTTTACTAAAAAAAAAAAAAAAAAACTAGAAAACTACAATTTTAATTTTTGCATTAAAATTCATTTAAGTGTGTTTTTTTTTTTTTTTTTTTTTTTTTTTTTTTTTTTTTTTTTTTTGCAGAAAAAAATTTGTTTGGAAAAACTGCTGTGCAAATATCGTGTGGCATAAAAAAAAAAAATGCCACATTTGCCATTTTGTTCTCTAGTGTCTCTGCTAAAAAAAAAAAAAAAAAAAAAATGGAGGGTTCAGAGTAACTTTTTAGCCAAAAAAATTGATTTTTACTTGTAAACAAAAAGTGGCAGTAAAGGCCTGGTCAGCAAGTGGATACACAAGTTAGTTTTTCTATAAAAAAAAAAATATGCACATGAACATATTTCATGATCCCGGATTCCTGAATTTAGCTTTAACTCCTCCTCTATCCAAAACAAAAAAAGTCCAAAAACACCCCCCCAAAAAAAGTTGGTTTATTTGTGCTCTGTAGAAAATGCGTTGGGTTTTTTGGTTCCGATGAAGTGGTTGGTTTCCTTCTCTGCTTTAGGGACGCAGTTTTTCCGTATGTGACAACCCGTGACTGTAAATGTTTTGTTTACATGAAGCGAGTGTGGCTGGAGCTCCCCAGTGTGACGTGCGCTGTTAGTGGTGAGGGATCTTTGGCGGCCCCTGAGGCATTGCGGGTGTCAGGGGCCCCCCGCTCCGTGCGTGTCTGATGGAATCTACAAACACCTGCCTCAGTTCCCAGCATGGTGTGTGAGATAATCATCTATCTTCAGAACCGTCTTCTCTGGTTCGTAGAAAAGACAAAAAACAAAAGGTGATTTGAAGGGACACGCCACCCAAAGATGTTCTGGTAATGGGTGATGTGGCTTGGCCATGGATCTGTATTCTTCCTAATCCTACCCCCCCATAGCACAGCAGTCAGGAGGCCGAGCAAAGTCTGTACTCCACTGCTGCATGTTTACCAGGGAGCTTTAGAGTACATAGGTCCTTATCAGTGGTCCTTGCTTCAAGGTTCCTTACCTACGGTTTTGTTGTTTGGGTTTACATATGCATGCTAGGGACGGTTTAAAAGGTATGTCCAGCCTCAAACTTTTTTATTTATATGGGGGGGGTGAGGACCTTCTTCCTCCCGTTGGTGATCCCTCTAGTGATATTGAAATCTATATGGAGGAATCAGGACCTCCTTCCTTCTGCTGGTGATCCCTCTAGTGATATAAAGATCTATATAGGGGAATCAAGGCCACCTTCCTCCTGCTGGTGATCCCTCTAGTGATCTAAAGATCTATATAGAGGAATCAGGACCTCCTTCCTCCTGCTGGTGATCCCTCTAGTGATCTAAAGATCTATATAGAGGAATCAGGACCTCCTTCCTTCTGCTGGTGATCCCTCTAGTGATATAAAGATCTATATAGAGGAATCAGGACCTCCTTCCTCCTCCTGGTGATCCTTCTAGTAATATGAAGATCTATATAGAGGCATCAGGACCTCCTTCCTCCTGCTGGTGATCCCTCTAGTGATATAAAGATCTATATAGAGGAATCGGGACCTCCTTCCTTCTGCTGGTGATCCCTCTAGTAATATGAAGATCTATATAGAGGAATCAGGACCTCCTTCCTCCTGCTGGTGACCCCTCTAGTGATCATTATGGTGTGAAGTTCCATATAGAAGCGGAAAGAGTCCTTTCTTCCCGAGATCTTTAGCTTGAAGTGAACATTTCTTCCTCTGTGGAGTGTAATGAAGCGGCAGGCTTTAGTATTTTCCTGGTAATGACTTATTGAACAGAAGGTGGGTTTCGTTCTGCCATGTTTTATTAATGTCCTCATCAATCTTGCCTGTTGCCTCCCACCTAGAAAGTATCGGCGGCCCCTCTGCCATGGCAGGACCAGGCTCAGGACCAGAGGGGGTTAAAATGATGATTTGTGGCATCTGTCATTTGATACGAGTCGTGATGGCGATAATCCATCACCACCAGGCGTTCTGCTCAGGCGTAAGTGGCTGAGATGTGTCGCAAGGCTTTCCTAGGAAGTGGATGGAAACCTGAACTGAAATACTGAAATGTTTGGTTTGGTAAAATGCAGTATAAATTTTTTTTTTTTTTTTTCTATATTTAAATACTTTTTTTTTTTTTTTTTTTTTTCATTCTTTGTTGCATCTCAGTGCTGCTGATTTCCTGATTTTTCCCTGCAGTCACTTCCCGTCTACATACAGTCCAGCAATGGCTGCATGACATTTCTCAGGGGCAGGTTTCCTGATGGTGACCGCTCTGGACCATGTCTGTGTATTGTGCAATGAAATGGCCACTTGTAGTTTGTATTGGAAGCCCATGTGAAAGGGTGACAATGTAGGAGCACAATTGGAAGACGGGGATAGTGTGTTGTCACCCTGTAATAAAAGAGCCTTCATGGCAAGGATCACCAGGGATTTTTTTTTTTCAATTTTAATACGCCCGCCGTATTGTCAAAAGATGGATGGGGGGGCGAAGGCTCTTATGATGTCCTCCCACTCTCGTGGCACAGGGATGCTCTCAGTCCTTGGGACGTGGCATATCACTGATTCCGGTAAAGAGCCAATGACCAGGCTTTTTACCCATGTGATCAGCTGTGTCCAATCACAACTGATCACATGTAAACAAATGCCAGTTATTGGCATTCCTTTCCTCACGCTGACAGCCGCCAATCAGTCGCATTTCCTCACAGGGGAGATCTGCACTGATCGTCAGTTCAGCCCCAACAGTGCTCAGCAGTCAGTGCCTGCTCATCAGTACTGCATATTAGTGCCACCTATCGGTGCCTCCAGTGCCGCCTTATCAGTGCTGCATATTAGTGCCCGCCCCATCGTTGCCGCCTAAAACTGCTTCGTATTGGTGCCTCCTAAATAGTGCCCATCAGTGAAGGAGAAAAATTACTTTTTTACAAAATTTTATAACCGAAACTAAAATTTTTTTTTTTTTGTTTAGAAAAAAAACACCCAGCAGTGATGATAAAAAAAAACCCACCAAAAGAAAAAGCTCTATTGGTGTGATAAAAATGTCATATGAGTACAGTGTTACATGACTGCGTAATTGTCATTCAAAGTGTGACGGAGCTGAAAATTTGGCCTGGGCAGGTGAAAGTGCCCGGTATTGAAGTGGTTAAAGCTGAAATCCCCAGGTATGGTTTGTCTTGGGTTACATTTGGTGCAGCGTTTACCACAACGCTGTATCTTGGCCTAGGCCAGTGATGGCGAACCTTGGCACCCCAGATGTTTTGGAACTTCATTTCCCATGATGCTCAGGCTACTCTGCAGCGTAGTTGAGCATCATGGGAAATGTAGTTCCAAAACATCTGGGGGTGCCAAGGTTCGCCATCAAGGTCTAGGGCGGCACTTTGTAGGGGACGGGGGAGGGGCAGAACAAAAAGCGTCCCCGCCGCATTGTGCTACACTTTTTTTTTTTTTTTTTTTTTGTAGTGCTAGTCGTCTTATGGGGCGGGGAGCTAATCATTCTGGCTCCCCCCATAAAAAAGTCTATATGTGGGGTGGGGGGACGCCCTCTCACCTGAGTTCTCGGCTACAGAGAGGGAGGGAGAGACACATGTCAGGAGGCTGAAAGTGTCTGGAGGTGAAAGTCTGCTGACGGGCGCAGGCCAGTGGGGTGAAGGGGGAGGAGCTCCCCACTGTTTGAGGAGACCCCGTGTTGGGAGAGGTGCAGTGGGGACACGTGGGGGGGAGCCGGGCAAGGCTGAAAGGAAAACCACACCAGTTGAGTGGAAATTGCAGGACAACTACCTAGCTGCCACGGGGCTTCAAATCTGGGTAGTAGGGATGGTGCAAACCTTTGGGTGGTGATAATCTGTAGCAAATTGTGCTGCTATTATTATTATTTTTACTATTATGATTATTTATTATTATTATATATATATATATATATATATATATATATATATATATATATATTATATATATATTATATATATATATATATATATATATATATATATATATATATATATATATATATATATATATATATATATATATATTTATAATTATTTAATTTTTTTTTTTTTTTTTTTTGTAAATCTAATTCCATTGCTGTATAGTGTGAAATGTCGGCCTTTTAGTCAGACTTGCAAAGTCACTTTAATCATCTGGCAATTTTCACAGTAGCCGTGTGGCAAGAGGGTGAACCCCCCCCCCCCCCCCCCCCCCCATCACCGAGCCATCAGACCGTGCCCGGATTGGGCTGGCACCCGCCGCACTGTTATTGTAAGGCCATTTGCCAGCGCCCGCTCTCTGCCAGCTTCTCTTATCCGGCTCAGCGGTGCGTTCACCGCACACCGACCGGCCTGGTACTGTTTTGTTTTGTCTTAATCCTCTTTCTTTTTTCATTTTTGAGCCAAAATTCAACCCGGCCCATCACCGCCGCCCGTTTAAATGGTCATTCCACCCTAAAGGGAGGTTTTTTTTAAAGTGTAAGTAAACCCTCCTATCATTTTCAGCCAAGGAAGCCGCCATCTTGGCCTCTGTTTTCATCTTCAACTGCCATGGTGCTGCACATGTGATCAGTTATGACAGCAGCCATTGGATGGTTTGACAGTTTGGTTGAGAGCACAACCAATGGGATAATTACATTCTTGGCACATGCCTGAAATGTAACAGTCTTTTGAAACTGTTAAATTGATGGGTTTACTTCCGCTTTAACTTTTTCAGCGGATGAGTCAAACGGTTGGATATTCTTTTGGTGTGTGGAGGAGGCGGGAGAAAGGGGCCTGTGATATTGTAACACACACACAGGGGGCCCCCCCCATCCGCACCACTCCCTATATCAGTGATGGCAAATCTTGGTACCCCAGATGTTTTGGAACTGCATTTCCATGATGCTATGTGGTCTGGACAGGAAGTGGGTGTAAGTGCCCCCCGGTATTGAAGTGGTTAAAGACATTTCATCTGGCCGTAGACCTTTACTGGGCGGGCACACGTTCCTACCACCCTCCGTCACATTCTGGGTCTCGGAACAGTAATGGTCACTTGTTTAGCCTTTTTTGTTTGTTTATTTTTTTTGGAGAGGGGCTGTACTTTTTACATTCCTATGCTCCCTGTGCTGTATGTTACATTCTCTGTATGCTGTGCTTTACATTGCATTCTGTATGCTGTGCTTGGCCTTGTCTACTCCACTCTGTAAGCTTTGCTGGCCAATGCGCTCTCCGGACTTCTCCATTCTCTACACATTATCCTAAAGGTCAAGATGGCTACATTCTGTAAGCTGTGGTGGACATTACATACCTTGGACTCCATGCTGTATGCTTTGCTTGGGCATTCCTTTAGCCCGCTCCACTCTACAGTCTGCTGGATGTTGCATTCTCTAGGCTGTTCCTTTCTGTATGTTGTGTTCTGCAGATTGCAACAGTTCTGTAAGCTGTGCTGCACCTTGTATACTTCAGCCTACCAATCTCTGTACACTATATATGTAAGATATTACTTCAGACTGCTCCGCTCTGTACAGTATGCTGAGCCTTGCGTTCTCCAGACCTCGTTGTGCTGGAAGTTGCATTCTTTTATATTTCTAGATTCTGTTAGCTGTACTGGACCTTGCGTACTTTAGGCTACTCCCACTCTGTACACTGTGCTGGACATGACTATAGACCCCTCCACTCTGTATGTTATGCTGTGTGATGAGATATCCAGGCCACTATACTCTGTATACATTGCTGGACTCTCCATTCTCCAGACTTCACTCTGTACACTGTGCTGGATATTGTATTCTCCAGTCTGCTCCACTTTTTACACTGTGCTGGATATTGCGTACTCCAGTCTGCTTCACTTTGTACACTGTGCTGGATATTGTGTTCTCCAGTCTGCTCCACTTTGTACACTGTGCTGGATATTGTATTCTCCAGTCTGCTTCACTTTATACACTGTGCTGGATATTGCGTTCTCCAGTCTGCTTCACTTTGTACACTGTGCTGGATATTGTGTTCTCCAGTCTGCTTCACTTTATACACTGTGCTGGATATTGTATTCTCCAGTCTGCTCCACTTTGTACACTGTGCTGGATATTGTATTCTCCAGTCTGCTTCACTTTATACACTGTGCTGGATATTGCGTTCTCCAGTCTGCTTCACTTTATACACTGTGCTGGATGTTGTATTCTCCAGTCTGCTTCACTTTATACACTGTGCTGGATATTGCGTTCTCCAGTCTGCTCCACTTTGTACAGTGTGCTGGATGTTGTATTCTCCAGTCTGCTTCACTTTATACAATGTGCTGGATATTGCATTCTCCAGTCTGCTTCACTTTGTACACTGTGCTGGATGTTGTGTTCCTCAGATTGTTACATTCTGGCAGCTGTGCTAGATCTTGTATACTCCCAGACCACTCTCACTCTATACTGTGCTGGTTGTGACTTTTCAGAATGCTTCGCTCTTCAGTAAGCTCGGTGTTGCGTCCTCCAGACAGCTCGGTTATGTACACTGTGCTGTCCGCTGTGTTTTACAGATTGCCACGTTCTGTAAGCTGTGCTGCACCTTGTATAGTTCAGGCTGCTGCATGATTGCTCCACTCTGTACGGTATGCTGGATATTGCATTCCCTCCAGACTGCTCCTTCTGTACACTGTGCTGTACATTGTGTTCTACAGGTTGCTGTAATCTGTAAGTTGCGCTGCACCTTGTACTACACTCTGCACACTGTGCTGGATGTTACATCAGACTGCTCCACTATGTAAGTTATACATTCTCCAGACTGCTCCATCTTGCATTCTTTATACTTCTGCGTACTGTTGGCTGTGCTGGACCTTGAATACTTTAGGCTGCTCCACTCTGTTCACTGTGCTGGACATTACTTCAAACTACTATACTCTGTTGTGTTATCCAGGTTATTCCACTCTGTACACTTTGCTGGACGTTACATTCTCCAGACTTTACACTGTGCTAGAGATTGCGTTCTGTACACAGTGCTGGATGTTCTACCGATCGCTACGTTCTGTAAGCTGTGTTGGACCTTACATACTACAGACTGCTCCATGCTGTATGCTGTGCTGGGTGTTAGACTGTTCCCCCTCTACAGTATGCTAGATGTTATACTCTCCAGACTTCCTTCTCTATTCTGTATACTGTGCTGTAAGTTGTGTCCCTCCAGATTGCTACATTCTGTGAGCTGTGCTGGATCTTACATACTTCAAGCTTACTCTACTCTGTATGATGTGCTAGCCTGCTGCGCTCTGTATGGTATGCTGGATGTTGCATTCTCCGGACTGCTCCATTCTGTACGCTGTGCTCTCCATTGTATTCTTTATACTTCCACAGTCTGAAGAATGCGAGATCCAGCACAGTTAACAGTCTCTGGTAATATAAAGAATGCAATGGAGAGCGCAGTGTACAGAATGGAGCCGTCTGAGGAAAGGAAGGTCCAGCACAGTGTATAGAATGTAGCAATATAAAGGTGCAATAAAGCGCAGAGTGTACAGAGTGGAGCAGTCTGAAGAATGTGAGATCCAGCACAGTGTACAGAATGGCGCAGTCTGGAGAATACATCGAGCATAGCATACGGAGTGGAGTAGCCTAAATTATGCAAGATCCAGCACAGCTAACAATCTAGCAATATAAAGAATGCAATGGAGAGCACGGTGTTAGAGTGGAGCAGTCTGTACACTGTGCTGGATCTCACATTCTTCAGACTGCTCCACTCTGTACACTCTGCTCTCTATTGCATCTTCTATTGCTACATTCTATACACTGTGCTGGAACTTCTTTTCCTCAGACTGCTCCATTCTGTACACTGCGCTCTCCATTGCATTCTTTATATTACCATAGACTGTTAACTGTGCTGGATCTCGCATTTTTCAGATTTCTGCACTCTGTACAATGTGCTTTCCATTGCATTCTTTATACCTCTACCTTCTGTTAGCTGTGCTGGCTATTGCCATACTAAGACTGCTCCACTCTGTACACTGTGCTCTCCATTGCTTTCTTTATGTTGCTGCATTCTATTAACTGTGCTGGATCTTGCATACTTCAGGCTACTCCACTCTGCATGATGTGCTGCACACTGTATGATATGCTGGAGGTTTTGTTCCCCAAGACTGCTCCATTTTGTACACTGTGCTGGATATTGCAGTCTTCAGACTTCTCCACTCCGTGCTCTCCATTGCATTCTTTCTACTTCTACCTTCTGTACACTGTGCTGGATGTTGCATTCATCAGACTGCTGTACACTGTGCTCTCCATTACACTCTTTATATTGCTAGATTGTTAGCTGCGCTGGATCTTGTGTCCCTCGGGCTTCTCCACTCTGTATTATGTGCTGGTATGCTGTGATCTCCAGGCTGCTCCATAATGTACACTGTGCTGGATATGGCATTCTCCATACTGCTCCACTCTGTATGCTGTGCTCCCTGTTTTCATTCTTTTATATTGCTGTAGTCTAACTGTGCTGGATATCGCAGTCTTCAGACTTCTCCACTCTGTGCTCTCCATTGCCTTCTTTCTGCTTCTACCTTCTGTACACTGTGCTGGATGTTGCATTCCCAAGAATGCTTCACTCTGTACGCTGTGCTCTCCATTGCATTCTTTATATTTTTGCTACATTCTGTTAGCTGTGCTGGATCTCGCATACTTCAGGCTACTTCACATTGTCTGGTGTTCCAGATGTTTCTGAAAACTGCTCCACCCTTTACATACTGCTGTGCTGGAATTTGTGAGCCCCACTCTGTACACTGTGCTGTATGTTGTATTATCAATGTTGAATTAGTAGAACAAAGTCAATTTTTTAGTGTTTTGGGTTTTTTGTTTTTTGTTTTTTTTTTTGTTTTATGTTTGTGTTATGTTTTATGTTTTATGTTTGTGTTATGTTTTATGTTTGTGTTTGTTTTATGTTTGTGTTTGTTTTATGTTTGTGTTTGTTTTAGGTTTGTGTTTGTTTTAGGTTTGTGTTTGTTTTAGGTTTGTGTTTGTTTTAGGTTTGTGTTTGTTTTAGGTTTGTGTTTGTTTTAGGTTTGTGTTTGTTTTAGGTTTGTGTTTGTTTTAGGTTTGTGTTTGTTTTAGGTTTGTGTTTTTTTTTTTTGTTTTTTTTCTTTTTTTTTTATTTTGGGTGTTTTTTTTGTTTTTTACATTGGAAATCCAGTCTGTTCAGTGAACAGGGCAGCTTTTGCTACAAAAAAAATGTTAATTCTTCATTTTTGCGTACCACTACCAACACGCTGGGTAGGCTCCGCGGCCTCTGCCCAACCAACCCGCGGTGTATTGGAGTGGTAGGTCTGAGGACGTTAGAGCGTCAGCTCTTCTGCACCGGAAACTCTGCTCTGCCTTCTCTATAAAACGTTTAAAGGTTGCGGCTCTGCGGAGTCATATGAAGGAAAAGCCGACAGCGGTGGGCCCCCCCCTGTCCTCCCCTCCCCCGTCACGTTGCGCCCCTCTCGTCGTGCTGCTCTCAGTAAAGCACATGGTGAGTTTAGCTGTGCTGGATGTTACAGGAGATCTCCACATGGGGGGGGGGGGGGATTCTCACCTGATGTGGAGGAAAAATTTGAGCAGATTGCGATGAGGAAATCTTCTTCTTCTGTAACCGTTCTCCGTGATTTTACCGCCATACACTCACCGGCCACTTTATTAGGTACACCTGTTGCTTGGTAACACAAAATTGCTAATCGGCCAATCGCATGGCAGCAACTCGGTGCATTTAGGCATCTATTACTTAGTAGGTGAGGTTGTAAAAAAGACAAGTCCATCAAGTCCAACCTATGTGTGTGATTATGTGTCAGTATTACATTGTATATCCCTGTGTGTTGCGGTCGTAGACGTGGTGAGGACGACTTGCTGAAGTTCAAACCGAGCATCAGAATGGGGAAGTAAAGGGGATTGAAGTGACTTTGAACGTGGCATGGTTGTTGGTGGCAGACGGGCTGGTCTGAATATTTCTGGGATTTTTTTTTACGCACAACCATCTTGGTTACACAGAATGGTGGGGAAAAGAGAAAATATCCAGTGAGCGGCAGTTGTGTGGGGGAGAATGCCTTGTTTGATGTCAGCGGAGAATGGGCAGACTGGTTCCAGATGATAGAAAGGCGACAGTAACTCAAATAACCTCTCCTTACACCCAAAGTATGCAGAATACCATCTCTGAACGCACAGCACATGGAACTTCGAAGCAGATGGGCTACAGCAGCAGAAGACCACACCGGGTGCCACTCCTGTCAGCTAAGAACAGGAAACTGAGGCTACAATTGGCACAGGATCACCAAAATTGGACAATAGAAGATTGGAAAAACGTATCCTGGTCTGATGAGTCTGGATTTCAGCTGCGACATTCAGATGGTGGGGTCAGAATTTGGAGCCTGGATCCATCCTGCCTTGTATCACGGGTTCAAGCTGGTGGTGGGGGTGTAATGGTGTGGGGGATGGGGTTTAATCACCACGGCCTACCTGAGTATTGTTGCTGACCATGTCCATCCCTTTATGACTACAGTGTCCCCATCTTCTGATGGCTCCTTCCAGCAGGATAATGCACCATGTCACAAAGCTCCAATCATCTCATCACTGGACAATGAGGTCACTGGACTCCAATGGCCTCCACACTCACCACATCTCATCCAATAGAGAACCTTTGGGATGTGGTGGAACGGGAGAGATTGGCATAATGGATGGGCGGCCGACAAATCTGTAGCAACTGCGTGATGTTATCATGTCACTATGGGGCAAAACCTCTGAGGAACGTTTCCAACACCTTGTTGTATCTATGCCACCAAGAATGAAGGCAAAAGAGGGTCCAACCCGGTACTAGCAAAGGGGACCTAATAAAGTGTCCGGTGAGTGTATATAGTGCCCACATAGGCTGTAGTGCTGACCTTAGTGGACGTTTCATGTTGCAGGACATTGAGATGGATGTAGATGGAACTATTCCACTGAGGTATGACTCGCCCCGTGTAAATCACGCCGGTCAGTACAGAGGAACCGGTTGTGTCCACAGCTAAGGTTACACATTCCTGCCGGCACTCCATGCAGACGGAGCACAGCCCGGCCTCCTATATTAGGTAGCAGAACCAGAGCGATCCAGCTGCAGCACGCCGCAAGGGAAGCCAGCCTGAACTATAATTGATCAGGCCATAGAAATCGAAGGTCTCCTGATTTCACTGGCTGAATGTTCTGTTCTATATTGGAATGTTCCGAGTGCAATGATCAGGACTTGGCAGGACCACCGGGGCAGAGAGTGACGGGAAATCCCAGAATTTTAGGTACGTTTTTACTTTGTTTAAAAAAAAAAAAAATAATAATATTCAACAGCTTCTTTCTTTTCTTTCTTCCTTCTTTCTTCTTTCGTTCTCCTCCTTTCTCCTTCCTCCTTCTCCTCCTTCTTTCTTTCCTTCTCCTTCTTTCTTTTCTTCTCCTTCTCCTTTTCTTTTCTTCTCCTTTTTTTCTTCTTTTTCCTTTTTCCTTTTTCCTTTTTCCTTTTTCCTTTTTCTTTTTCTTTTTCCTTTTTCCTTTTTCTTTTCTTCTCTTTTTTTTCTTTTTCCTTTTTCTTTTCTTTTTCTTTTTCTTTTCTTTTCTTCTCCTTTTCTTTTTCTTTTTCCTTTTTCTTTTCTTCTCCTTTTCTTTTTCTTTTCTTTTCTTCTCCTTTTCTTTTTCTTTTTCTTTTCTTTTCTTCTCCTTTTTTCTTTTTCTTTTTCTTTTTCTTTTCTTCTCCTTTTTTCTTTTTCTTCTCCTTTTTTTCTTTTTCTTTTTCTTTTCTTTTTCTTTTCTTTTCCTTTCTTTTCTTTTCTTCTCCTTTTCTTCTCCTTTCTCTCCTTCTTTGTCTCCTTCTACGCATCTCGTACGCCAACACTTCCCAGGCTCCACCCTCACATTCCTCAACAGGCTGTGTTTTTGAAATTTACCTTAAATCAGATTGCCGCCATAAATACCAAGACATTGATTTGTAGCACCTGTGCAAGGTGGAGAAAGTCCTTAAACACGTGACCTCCAAAAGGTCTTGTTTACTTTTATGACCCAGGCATTTATTTTTGCCATTTTTCTACTTTCTTATATATATATGTGTGTGTGTGTGTGTGTGTGTATATATATAATGTATAATATATGTATACTGATTGGTTTGTGCAATAATTATAGCATCTACAAACTATGGCGTGTATATGTACTGGAATTTATGCAGCTATAGACACTACTGGTAATGGCGGTGATCAGCGTCTTATAGGGGACTGTGATGGGGTGGTGGGCAATCTGGCGCTAACTGACACTATCTGAGAGGGTCACTAACTGGCATCAATACCTAACCTCGACCCTACTGAACACCTTTTGGGATGAGGTCTTTTCATTCCAAAGGTGTTCAATAGGTTTGAAGTTATGAAGACCTCATCCCAAAGGTGTTCAGTTGGATTGAGGTTTGGATGGGAAGACCTGGCTCAAAATTAATTTTATCCCTAAGGTGTTCAGTAGGGTTGAGATGAGGGCTCTGTGCAGGACACTTTCATTCCAGGGATGAAATGGATTTTGAGCCAGGTCTTCCCATCCAAACATCAATACCTGACCTCAACCCTGCTGAACACCTTTGGGATGAGGGATTCTCATCCCAGAGGTGTTCAGTAGGTTTGAGGTCATGGAGGAACTCGAGTGTCCTGCACAGAGCCCTGACCGCAACCCTACTGAACACCTTAGGGATGAAATGGATTTTGAGCCACGTCTTCCCATCCAACATCAATACCTGATCTCGACCCTACCTTTTGGGGATGAGGTTTTTTCATTCCAAAGTTTTTCAATAGGTTTGAGGTCATGAAGTTCTCATCCCAAAGTTGTTCAGTAGGGTTGAGGTCAGGTATTGATGTTTGGATGGGAAGACCTGGCTCAAAATCCATTTCATCCCTAAGGTGTTCAGTAGGGTTGAGGTCAGGGCTATGTCCAGACCACCCAAGGTCCTCCACACCAAACCCATCAAACCATGTCTTTATGGAGCTGGCTTTGTACAAAGGGGCGTAGTCATGCTGGGATAGAAAAGGGTCTTCACCAAACTGTTACCACAGGGCTGGTAGTCAACAATTGTCCTCAATGTTGTTTTTTTTTGTGTGGTGTAGTATTATCAATACCCTTCACGGGAGACACCTGAAACTCCATTTTGAGGTTTCTCCAGATACTTTTGACCACATAACTTGCAAATAAAAACCTACCTGACATTTTAACTGTAGAATTCCAGGAATTCCCCCCCCCCCCCATGCCGTGGACTGTGCCCTCACTGCATAGGTTAGCAGTCACAGGTGTCAAACTGGCGGCCCTCCAGCTGTCGCGGAACCACAAGTCCCATGAGGCATTGCAAGGCTGACAGTTACAAGCATGATTCCTACAGGCAGAGACATGATGGGACTTGCAGTTCAGCAACAGCTGGAGGGCCACCAGTTGGACACCCCTAGGTTAGCGGCTCATTTTTGTCTAGGGGTGAGAAGAGTGGAGATGTACGATATACTTGCCTAATCCGGCAACCCTCTGAGCACAAGACCGGTCCCCGCTGCTCCTACCAAACCTGCATTGCTGGTCTTGTGCATGGACTCTTCCACCATGCCCATAACCCACTCTGGACGTGAGGCCGGTCCACCGCTGGACGTTGGGGAGCGCAGTTTTTCCATAGGATCTGGCAAGTAGAGCCTTTCAGTGCGCCCCTGGACAAAACAAGCAGTTAAGCCATGCAGTGCGGGCACGGTTTTTTTTTCATGGAGTTCTGCTTTAACAAAAATTTTGCCCGGCGTTTGATTTTTTTCTTTTATAAGTTGATAACCTTCGTATACATATCTTAATGTTCAAGTCGGATACGTGTCGGCGCACGCAGCCATTTTACAACACGTCTGCATTGATTGAAGTTCTGGAACTTGATCCCAAGCCATCGGCACCTACATAAAACCAAACATGGTTACTGCTGTCATGGCAAGCAGTGAGTTGTTGACACGGAGTATCATGGGATGATTCCTCTAGTGAAGCTCGTGTGGCTGCGAGCGGTGTGTGTGTTCTCTGTACACCCCCTCCCCTCCCCCCATCTTCAGTCATTTAGCTGCTGTTGTGTGCTACTTTTAAGGGCAACTCCAGTCGGAGAGCTTAACTAGTTCTAACAGGCGGGACCTGTCCCTTGGTAGGTTCATACTCCTTGTGTTTGGCCAGCTCCTGCCATGCTTTATAGCAAAAATAAGATGACTCCTCCAGAGCAGTTCTTCAGGCTCTGCGCCATTGGCCCCCAGTGGTTGAAGGTGGTCACACCCAACCGGAACTCAATCCCTTGTGTAAGCCAATCAAAGCACCCGTTGGCATGGGGGTATCTAAATAGGACTTCATAGTCCACCAGGGTCTGACCATGCTGTCCAGTGCGCTCTGTACTCCCAGAAGAACTGGTCAGACATGCCCCCTTTTTTTTTTTATCTTCTCCGTAGGACTCCTGTGATGAGGGGTGTGGCCATTACTCTTATACCAGCATAGAGCACTGGAGTGGGAGGGGAGGAAGAAAATTTCCTCTTGTGGGGGGGGGGTGTATTTTAAGGCCTTTCCAAGAGGAAAATCATTCCAACTCCTAAATTATGTTCCATCAAAATACATGATGTGCAAAGTCTGTTTGCAGCCTCAGTAGGAAAGCTTGTCTCCTGCCACAATGCCGTAACGAAGGACTCTTGCTCTGTGTGTGTGGAAGCAGGGGTCTCTCTACAGAGGTCCAACACCCCCCCCCCCTCCCCCACCCCCCCTAGGTTCAGAACCAAACTCTTGCTTCCTGCCACAATGCTGTAACGAAGGACTCTTGCTCCCCGTGCAGAAGCAGCGGTCTCTCTGCAGAGGTCCTGACACACGCAGTCCGAGCCTTTAACCATTTGCCGACTGCCTAACTGGGAATATACGTCATTACTTAATGTTAAATACCGGGGTTATAGCTGCAGCTAGATGCCATAACCCCAGTATTTTCTTTTCTCTTAGGCGCCAGTCTTTCAGATAAAAGGTATCCCTGCGGTGGGAGAGGTGAACCCCCCCCCCTCACCTTACATTACCAATGGCGGTGGCTTGCCATAGAGATAAGTGATGGGAAAATGGCCACTGCTCATCTCTATGCCCTTGGAGGACAGAAGTGACGCCATAATGTCACTTCTGGTTTTCTTTTAGGGCCGGTTCATAGAAACGCAGTCCAGATGCGTTCCAGGTGCTTTTCTGCATGTGCGTTTTTTTGATGCAGTCCTGTGCCCCCCCCCCCCCTCCTCTTTATTTTCTTAACCTTAAGGACCAGTTCACACCATAGAAACGCAGTCCGGATGAATTCCAGGTGCTTTTCTGCATGCACATTTTTGATGTGTTTCAGTGCGTTTTTGGTGCGTTTTTGATCCAGTTCCTTTACTTTTTCCCCCTCTTTTTTTTCTTAACCTAAAGACAAGTGTTGCAGTGTGTTTTTGGTACATTTAGGTGCGTTCCGGTGCGTTTTTGATGTGTTTTACAGCGTTCCAGTACAGTCCAGAGCAGAAAAAATGCAGCTTGTTCTACTTTTTTTTTTTTTTTTTTTCGGTACTGCAAGCACTGCCATCGAAAACCATATAACCTACTTTCCATGCGTTTTTGATGCAGTAAAAAACGCACTGGACTGCAAGTGGTGTGAACTGGTCCTTTTACACCTCAGATCTCTCCATAAAGAGGACCTGTCATTCTGCACTGTTGCAAGGGGATGTGTCTACTTGTGATGGCAATAAGTGATCAAAACATTTTTAAGAGACCGAGTAAAAATAATGTAATTAAAAAAATTTAAAAAATCTTTTTAAAGCACACCTGTCCCCCGTGTGATCATGCGCAGTAGTGAACGCATACGTAGGTCACGCCCATGCTTTCACCTTTCTCCCCTGTCGGTGTCTGGATGTCTCCTGCTCTTTACCATTCCTGCCCTTTACCATTCCTGCATTGCACTTTGGTTTGAGTGTCAAGATTAAGCAGCAAGTCAGCAGATATATCGGCATTAAAAATCATCCAGCGTGCTGGCAAGTTCTTGCCCCCGATGTGATTTCACTTCCAGAGTTGTGTTTCAGTGACCGGCAGCGCTCAGAGTTCTCCGCCTCCAGGGGTTATGTAACTTGTAATTCATGTTGCAGTTTTATTACTTTACCGTCTTTATTTTTTGCCCATTTTGTATCCGGTCTGAGGCTTTTCTAGACCAGAGGCTTCCTGTATACCAGGAAATTGTCATTTGCATCTCTGCTGAAAGACTGCCGAGATAAGATCAGTTCACCACATAGGAAATCTTCTGGCTTTTCTCAGATCTCACTAATGATTGCGGATGTAAGGGATACGAGGCGCTCAGTCAGTTTAAACCACAACACACCACCACCTTGGGCTCCCATAGGGCTGCCTTACACCAGATGAACACCGAGACCCATCGACTTGTCCTGCCTGGTTCCCATAGAGCAGGAAAGCTGAACTAGACCCGGGCGGTTCATTCCAAATTTAAAATCAAATGATATTTTTTTTTATTTTTTTTTATTTGGAAATTCAAATTGTATCCGAATTACGATAGAAACAAATTTTAAACAAATCCGAAATAAAACTAAATTGAAATCTAATTTAAAAACAAGAATGGAAAGGGATGGGATGGGATGGGATGGGATGGGATGGGATGGGATGGAAAGGGATGGGATGGGATGGAAAGGGATGGGATGGAAAGGGATGGGATGGAAAGGGATGGGATGGGATGGGATGGAATGGGATGAGATGGGATGGAATGGAATGGAATGGGATGGAATGGGATGGAATGGAATAGATGGGATGGAATAGGAATGGGATGAGATGGAATGGGATGGAATGGAATGAGATGGAATGGAATAGGAATGGAATGGAATGGGATGGAATGGGATGGAATAGGAATGGGATGAGATGGAATGGGATGGAATAGGAATGGGATGAGATGGAATGGGATGGAATGGAATGAGATGGAATGGAATAGGAATGGAATGGAATGGGATGGAATGGGATGGAATAGGAATGGAATAGATGGGATGGAATAGATGGGATGGAATAGGAATGGGATGGAATAGGAATGGGATGGAATAGGAATGGGATGGAATAGGAATGGGATGGAATAGGAATGGGATGGAATGGAATAGATGGGATGGAATAGGAATGGGATAGATGGAAAGGAATGGAATGGAATAGATGGGATGGAATAGGAATGGGATAGATGGAAAGGAATGGAATGGAATAGAATAGGGATGGGATGGAAAATAAAACAAAGTAGGAAAGAATATAATAAATCAGAATAGAGAATAAAAGATTAAAATATAGATTGCATTATAATTGAATATAAAGGAAAAACATAAAAAATGCAATAGAGTAGAAAATAGAATGGAATAGAAAATGAGGGAATAGAATATAAAAAGCATATAAAATAAAATGGAATAGAGTAGAGCAGAATGGAAAAGCATGGAATAGAGACGATAATAAAATAGAATATAATAAAATAAATAGAAAATAGAATAGAGTAGAAAATAAATGAATAGAATATAATAGAAAAGAATAGGATAGACTATAATGGAAAATAAAATAAATAAGAATAGAAGATAATAGAATTTGAATAGAAAATAAAATACAGTAGAAAAGAATAGAGTAAAATAGAATAGAACAGAATAGAAAATAAATATAGTAGAAGATAATAAAATAGAAAACAAAAAAAAAAAACAATAGAATATAACACTCTAATGAAATTGAAATTTCGAATGGAATACATTGAAATAATATAACTTTGAAGAATTTGAATTTCAAATCGAATAAATTTTGAATGTTAAAAAAAAAAAAAAACTAAAAAAACCTAAACGAATTCTGAAAACAAAACTAATTTAACGAAATGAAATTCTTTTAAACAACGAAACAAAATGAATATTTCTGCACATCTCTAAGCTGAACCAGCAATGCCAATCCACAAACTTTATTGCTCCTCTGTGACCCCCAAATGTACTAATCTGTGCAGAGCGGAGAGTCTGAACAGGAGCAGTAAAGCTCCGCCCACTATGCGGCATTACTTGTGCGATGAGTCGGTGCGTCTTCCCAGCTTATAACACAATTGTGCTAAAGTCACAAAATCCCCACCATTTACCCTAATTTCCAAAACAGTGCCACCAGATCCCAGAGAGCCCCCCATGTGTGTTGCGTGGGTCTGCTTCCTGTGTGTGTGTGTGTGTGTGTGTGTGTGTGTGTGTGTGTGTGTGTTTTTTTTTTTTTTTTTTTTTTTTTTTTTTTTTTTTTTTTTTTTTCTTCTGCTTTTCTGGATTTACCTTTTTGAATCAGATTGGGGGGGGGGGGGGGATTCATTTTAGAGACCCCAAGCTGCATGACCAGCAAGTCAGTAGAAGGTGTTCCCGATTCCTGAGCTCTATGGAGACTCTGGTGCCGCCAGCGGGCAGACTCTGCTCTTCATAGTCGGATGACTTGTGTACTTCCCTGTGACTGAGAGGGAAGGGCAGGTCTGGGAGCCAATCGGGTGTCCTGAATGCACATGTGCTGACAGGAGTAGAGAGTTGACCTCATTGGTTGCTACTGGACAGAGGGTGGTAAAAACAGGTGGTTGCGCCACAAATTTGCCGACGGTCAAGCAGCAAGTTAATGTGGCCAATGACCCCGGCGCAGTACCATAGTACAACCCATCACGTTTTGGCGAGCAGATCTTCACCATTGTGACCCATTCGAGTGTATAGGACTGCTCCCTAACCGCGCACGGCTGCAGCCCGCTGCTACGGGCTTGCACTAGTTCAAACAGGTGTTCAGGAGGCGACCTATCAATTGTACAGCGGATCACTTTTCAGAGGGGTGGTAAACGCTGACTCGCATGTAAATGAAGCCCTAGGCTCTGTTCATACCATGCAGGCGCGGCGGAGTACTACACACCTCCATTGCCCGTTCGTTTTATGGGTGGAAAACGCGCAAAAGAAGTCCCTTTTGCAAAATCTCACCACAACAGAACATGCGGTGCTAAGGCTGCGTTTTGTTGCCAGATGCGTACCGGTTCCATCAAGCGCCTGGAGCGATTTGACAGGCCAAAATCGCATTCTATTGCTGGCAATGGCGGTGTTCAAATTGATGCGGCGCCAACTTTTTTTTCTGGCGATTTCGGGTGCGACTTCAATAAACAATCTGTGCGTGAAGCCACACAGAGGTCTTCAAAGTCGCAGTGAAGTCGCACAATTTCAAAGCCCCCTTTCATTGTGAACGAGGGATAAAAATGGCGCCACCGTGTGCCCGACCAAAGGGCAACGCGTTTCAGCATGTCGGGAAAGCACACGAGGGTGAACATGGCCTCATGGGCCAATCGCACGCTAGTGGCCGGTAGGTGGCCAAGTTTGTCCACTAGCCCCGAAAGCCCCGGCGCTTCAAGAGCGTTTTTGAAGCACTTCGAACAGCGGTCAAAGTTGTGCGCACAGCAGCGCCCCATGGTTTACTTTTGGGGTGTGACGGGAACCCAACCAGGAGGCGTGGCTATACACACAATTTTGCATTGTTTGCCAGGCTTTGCCGCTCTTCAAACGCTTCCTTTGAGGTCAATGCACTTCAAACGCATCACAAACACCCCTTATGGCATTCACAGCGCGTTTTATGAGGTGCGGTTATCTTGCGTTGCTAGGTGAGATGATGATGTAAAACTCCATACAATAAAAAAACAGAGGGGTGTCTGGCAATCCGATGTTAAAGTGACGCAAACGCATCAAACATGCTCCGTTAAGGCATCTTAATTCATTAGGTGGCCCTCAAATTTCTTTGCACGTCAAAATGAGCCCTAAATGCATCGGTCACAGGTCTGGGTGAGCCGTCTGTATGAATCTCAGGACTCGATGGACAGGAATGCTGACCGTGCCGTTTTTTTTATTTTTTTTATTTTTTTTGTTTTTTGTATGTTTTTGTTGCGTTTTTTGTGTTTTTTCTTGTATATTTGGTGTTTTTTTTTTATTGTTTAGTGTGTGTATTGGGTTTTTTTTTGGGGGGGGGGTGTTTGTTTTTATTTTCAGGTTTTTTTTTTTGTCTTGTTTTTTTTTGTTTTTTGTTTTTTTTTGTGCTGCTTTTGTTGCGTTTTTTTTTTTTTTTTTTTTGTTTCTTTTTGTTTCTGTGTATTTGGGTTTTTTTCGGGGGGGGTTTGGGTGTGTGTGGTTTTTTTTTTTTTGCTTTTTTTTGTTCTACAATTCTCATCATTGTAATTACAATAGAGGCGGTCGGTCGTGCCGCGTACCTAACGCATGAATAAAGGTGATGTGTGCCGCCACGATCTCCCTGAGTCATCCAATCTCCGGGAAGGATCCCCGGCTCACCGGCCTGCCCTGAGAATGGGAGGTGGGGGAAGGAAGAAAAGCATATTTGTGCGGGGATTAGTTCCCCTAAGAGTATTAGGAATACACGAGTGTGTGTGACATGCACAGCGCTGTCGGTGTCATGTGGCCGGGGGAGGCAGATCCAACTGGTTCTGTGCAGACGCCTTCTACACGACTCACAGTTCCCCTTCATTCCCCTGCCAGCCGCCTCTCCTCCTCGCAACGTAAGTCCTGCAATCTCCTTCCTCGTCTTTTCCTGCTTTCTTCTATTTGTTACATTTCTTCTACATGTTTTGTTACTTTGTTGCCACGGGAAAAAAATGCCAGCTTTTCACGCAGAACAGCTGCAGAGATTTTAGGGGGACGTATAGCACCGCGGATGCCGTGTCACCTCCTCCTCGGGGCAAAGTGGAGAGATCAGAACTTGTTGCATTTTCTTTCACTAACCCTTTTTGTGTGTGCCCGGTGGGTGCGAGGAATGGGGGGCCGCAGTGTGCCCGGTGGGTGCGAGGAATGGGGGGCCGCAGTGTGCCTGGAGGGTGCCAGGAATGGGGTGCCACATGGGGAACGCAGGATCTTTGCTGCCTTTCTCAGCAGCAGATGGCCGGTATGCCTAGTGACTTTTTTTCAGGTTGGGGGATGGAATGGAATTGGTTTGAGGATTGCGGGAATTTGGACGCTCTTTACCTGTCCAGGTGTCACTCGGGAGGAGGTGTGCGGACATTCCAGGGTTGTGCTTACAATGAGATTTGTGTTTGTAGAATGTTGCCGGTCTGCTTCACATGAAAGGGAAGTGATTGTTACATTCGGGGTCACATCCCCCGGGGACACATTGTGTGTAAAGTTCACCGAGAGCTCAGATTATGTAGTGTGTATGTATATGTGTATGTGTGTGTATGTGTATATATATATATATATATATATATAGTGCACCCCGCATCTCCGGACACGTCTGTATATATTTTATAACAACATAGATCTCTTTTTCGCTTTCACTTTTTACTCCCTCCCCCTCTCATTTGCTCTTTGCCTGCCCCCCCCCCTCCCTCTCCCCCCGCTTCTCGCTCTTTGCCCCCCCGCTTCTCGCTCTTTGGCCCCCCCTCTTCCCCCGCTTTTCGCTCTTTGGCCCCCCCCCGCTTTTCGCTCTTTGGCCCCCCCCCCGCTTTTCGCTCTTTGGCCCCCCCCTCTTCCCCCGCTTTTCGCTTTTCGCCCCCCCTCTTCCCCCGCTTTTCGCTCTTCGCCCCCCCCCTCTTCCCCCGCTTTTCGCTCTTCGCCCCCCCTCTTCCCCCGCTTTTCGCTCTTTGCCCCCCCCCTCTTCCCCCGCTTTTCGCTCTTTGCCCCCCCTCTTCCCCCGCTTTTCGCTTTTTGCCCCTCCCTCTTCTCCCGCTTTTTGCTCTTTGCCCCTCCCTCTTCCCCCGCTTTTTGCTCTTTGCCCCTCCCTCTTCCCCCGCTTTTTGCTCTTTGCCCCCCCCCCCCTTCCCCCGCTTTTTGCTCTTTGCCCCCCCCCTCTTCCCCCGCTTTTCGCTCTTTGCCCCCCCTCTTCCCCCGCTTTTCGCTCTTTGCCCCCCCTCTTCCCCCGCTTTTCGCTCTTTTCCCCTCCCTCTTCCCCCGCTTTTTGCTCTTTGCCCCTCCCTCTTCCCCCGCTTTTTGCTCTTTGCCCCTCCCTCTGCCCCCCGCTTTTTGCTCTTTGCCCCTCCCTCTGCCCCCCGCTTTTTGCTCTTTGCCCCTCCCTCTTCCCCCCGCTTTTTGCTCTTTGCCCCTCCCTCTGCCCCCCGCTTTTTGCTCTTTGCCCCTCCCTCTTCCCCCCGCTTTTTGCTCTTTGCCCCTCCCTCTTCCCCCCGCTTTTTGCTCTTTGCCCCTCCCTCTTCCCCCCGCTTTTTGCTCTTTGCCCCTCCCTCTTCCCCCCGCTTTTTGCTCTTTGCCCCTCCCTCGCCCCCCCGCTCTTCCCCCCGCTTTTTGCTCTTTGCCCCTCCCTCGCGCCCCCCCCTCTTCCCCCCGCTTTTTGCTCTTTGCCCCTCCCTCGCGCCCCCCCCTCTTCCCCCCGCTTTTTGCTCTTTGCCCCCCCTCTTCCCCCGCTTTTTGCTCTTTGCCCCCCCTCTTCCCCCGCTTTTTGCTCTTTGCCCCCCCCCCGCTTTTTGCCCCCCCTCTTCCCCCGCTTTTTGCTCTTTGCCCCCCCTCTTCCCCCGCTTTTTGCTCTTTGCCCCCCCCCGCTTTTTGCCCCCCCTCTTCCCCCGCTTTTTGCTCTTTGCCCCCCCCGCTTTTTGCCCCCCCTCTTCCCCCGCTTTTTGCTCTTTGCCCCCCCCCCCGCTCTTTGCCCCCCCTCTTCCCCCGCTTTTTGCTCTTTGCCCCCCCCTCTTCCCCCGCTTTTTGCTCTTTGCCCCCCCCCCCCGCTCTTTGCCCCCCCCTTCCCCCGCTTTTTGCTCTTTGCCCCCCCCCCCCCGCTTTTTGCCCCCCCCCCCCCCCCCCGCTTTTCGCTCTTTGCCCCCCCCCTCTTCCCCCGCTTTTTGCTCTTTGCCCCCCCCCTTCCCCCGCTTTTTGCTCTTTGCCCCCCCTCTTCCCCCGCTTTTTGCCCCCCCCCCCCGCTTTTCGCTCTTTGCCCCCCCGCTTTTCGCTCTTTGCCCCCCCCCCTTCCCCCGCTTTTCGCTCTTTGCCCCCCCCCTCTTCCCCCGCTTTTTGCTCTTTGCCCCCCCCTCTTCCCCCGCTTTTTGCTCTTTGCCCCCCCTCTTCCCCCGCTTTTTGCTCTTTGCCCCCCCTCTTCCCCCGCTTTTTGCTCTTTGCCCCCCCTTCCCCCGCTTTTCGCTCTTTGCCCCCCGCCCTCACCCTTCCCGCTCGCTCCTGGCCCCTTTCACCATTTACCCCCTGAGGCCTTCGTTATCTTCACCACACTGACCCCCCGCCCCCTTGATCTCTCTGCGCCCCCTCTCTTGCAGTCTTTGCTCTTCATGTATATGTATGTAGTACCTGGCTGTCCTCCATCACTGCACACAAGGTAGTAAACACCGATCAATCGCTCACAATCATTCTCCCCGGTGTTGGGGATCTCTGGGTACCCCGCCCTGGTAGGGGGGTAGATATTGGGCGGTGGGGAGGTTGTACAGGAGTGTCCGGTGTCTGTGAACTCTCTCCGCATGGTGCGGGAGATGTACAGATTCCGGTGGTAGTGGAATCCGGATCACTCCGGGGTTTCCAAACGTTTGTTTTTCAATCACCGACATTATAAATCCTCCCTCCATCCTCTAGTTGTACCGGCTCCTCTCCTGGACTCACTGCACACTGTGAGCCGTTCACAATGTGCATTAGAAGCTGCAGCAGGTCAGATAGCGCCCGCCTCATTTCCTGTCTGGAGGACGTCCAGCATCATCTACCTCATTCCTCACCAGTCTGACTGTCCCTGGTCCATCCTTTTTTTTTTTTTTTTTTTTTTCATTGAATTTTAGTTCTTTCAATCATTGTGGGGTACAACTGTGCAAGACTGAATGGCCGGAGGTCTAATAATTCTAAAATGCATTAGAAACTTTATAAATGCGGACTGTAGTGTGATCTCCCCTGCCCTCCTCTTCCATCCATTCATCTGACACCCCCCCCCCCCCCCCCCCCCCGCCGGTGTCATTTATCTGATCCCCCTAATGGATGGTGACATGAAAGCCGTCCTCCATACAGGGACACCTTTGACTATCCCCGAGCGCCGCGTTCCGTCAGCTGACGGTCATATGTGGAACATCTGGCATGGAGCGGGAATCACGCACGTCTTCTGGCTCGGTGTATGAATGTCAGCCTTGTGACGAGGCCGTGTGCTGCCTGCAGGACGGAGCGCCCGATTGTTTTACCTAATCGTTCAGCCATCGCATTGTCTTGGCAACAAGGTAATCGCAGAGAAGAACGCGTCCCATGATTTCACACAGGTCTTCCAGTGCTTGTCGTGAGATTGACACCCGATCTGTCCATCGGAGATGGTGACCGCTGGCCTGAGGGCTCCTCGCCCTTGATGTGCCCACCATCCCTCAGCACAAGGAACCCCTCATAATGGGCACAGCGGGTGTACAGACCCGGGAACTCAGCACAGGGATGGTGGGAACCCCTCATAATGGGCACAGCAGGTGTACAGACCCGGGAACTCAGCACAGGGATGATGGGAACCCCTCATAATGGGCACAGCGGGTGTACAGACCCGGGAACTCCCGCTGTGCCCATTATGAGGGGTTCCCACCATCCCTGTGCTGAGTTCCTGGGTCTGTACACCCGCTGTGCCCATTATGAGGGGTTCCCACCATCCCTGTGCTGAGTTCCCGGGTCTGTACACCCGCTGTGCCCATTATGAGGGGTTCCCACCATCCCTGTGCTGAGTTCCTGGGTCTGTACACCCGCTGTGCCCATTATGAGGGGTTCCCACCATCCCTGTGCTGAGTTCCCGGGTCTGTACACCCGCTGTGCCCATTATGAGGGGTTCCCACCATCCCTGTGCTGAGTTCCCGGGTCTGTACACCCGCTGTGCCCATTATGAGGGGTTCCCACCATCCCTGTGCTGAGTTCCCGGGTCTGTACACCTGCTGTGCCCATTATGAGGGGTTCCCACCATCCCTGTGCTGAGTTCCTGGGTCTGTACACCCGCTGTGCCCATTATGAGTGGTTCCCACCATCCCTGTGCTGAGTTCTCGGGTCTGTACACCTGCTGTGCCCATTATGAGGGGTTCCCACCATCCCTGTGCTGAGTTCCCGGGTCTGTACACCCGCTGTGCCGATATCAGAAGAAGCCTGATTGGGTCTCCAACCATCCCTCGCTCCATCCAAAACTGGAAAAAGAAATGTATTTTAAAGTGACATACATTACAATTATGATACAATTTAATTATAATACACATTTTCAGTAACGAAGCAATGCTTCAATGCATGCCGGCGCAGTGCGTTGGAATGGCAGTCGCTCCAACCGCGGTGAGCAGCAGGTTTTTCTGCCTGTAAAAATATGAACTGAATGTGTCGGACAACGTGTGAAGATCAACATTTACAAAGCTCCAGGACCCTGCTACTTTGGCGCATTTCCTGCCCCAGTGAAAGGAATGGCACATGTAGTGCAAAAAATGCTCACAAAACGCATCAACGCCATCGGATGTTGAAGGGAACGGCTCGGAGCGGATGGGGTCTATAGCTTTGTGCGTTTTTTAATGCATTTGTTGCACATTTTTCCGAATGGGGGGCGGCGGTTCTCTGCTTGCTGCGGTTGTGGTGCCATTACCGATGGATGGAGATGCAAGCGCGTTTCGGACATATATGTAAAAATGAGCAATTTTGCACGCGTTAACAAAATGCTGAGCT
Source organism: Aquarana catesbeiana (assembly GCF_042186555.1). Classification (NCBI taxonomy): domain Eukaryota; kingdom Metazoa; phylum Chordata; class Amphibia; order Anura; family Ranidae; genus Aquarana; species Aquarana catesbeiana. The sequence goes on from NC_133328.1 coordinate 639,758,074, forward strand.
GTGATTGGGGCAGTACAGTTTTTGGGGGGCGTACACCAGCAGTGCGGCATGTGTATAACTGATGAACATCGCAGGTCGCCCTTCAGGTAACCCGGCGTCATTGTCTACCCTCTGATAACGGAGCGCACTTGTTTGTCACGTCAACACGGGGAGCCGCCGCTTGGCTCTCAGCGCTGTAACAATGACGACAGCGCGGGTTCACCGCAGGTCAGGGATGAAAGAGAAGGGACGCAATTTTATTTTTTTTTTTTTCCTCCCTGGCTCTGAGGTCATTTTGTATCGGCGGTGAGGAAAATAAACCCGGGGGGACTTTCCTTCGCGGTGACATCACCTCGGATGGCATCCTCCCATTGTTCTCCAAACTCTTCCGTCCGTCCGTCCCGTGCTCAGCATGCTGGGGGGGTGTCTGCGTCTGATCGAAGATGATTGTAGAGCAGGTGACGGGAAGCCGGCTTTTCTTGTGACCTGCTTTGCTGCAACTTCTACAGCTGTGAGGCCTGAGAACGGCGGCGGTGGCTTCACAGACGGAAGCCAGCTGGTTTCTCGTTGGCCGCGTAATGTATGTAACCAGCCATAACAGGCATGCCTTTTTGTAGGGTTTTTTTTTTTTTTGTTTTTTCTTTTGTTTGTTTTTTTTTTTGTTTTTTGTTTTTTCTTGTTTTAGTTATGTGGCCCCCCCTTCTTTTTTTTTTTTTTTTTTTTTTTTTTTTTTGTTTCTTTGCTTCAAGGGAAACCATGCATGTGGTTATCACATTAAAAGGGAACCTGTCCACCATTTGTAGTTATACCATTTGAGACAGCAATCGTGTCACACACAGTGCTGTGTAGTAGTTGTGCTTTACTGTTCTTAAGGTATTAGTTCACCCTTCTATATCAGATTTTAAAAAATTTTTTTTGAGGGGGAAGTGTGGGGTTATTTTTTGTTTTGCCTCATGTTTTTTGTTTGTTTCTCCTTTTTCTTCGTTTTTTTTTTTCTTTTTTGTGGCTTTTTGTTTTCTTTTTTTTTTGTCTTTTATGTTTGTTGTTTTTTTTTTTTTTTTCGGTCTTCAAGGGTAAGCAGGCTTTCTCAGGGTGTTATCACATTAACTTCCCAAAATGGGGTAATTTTCTTGGGCGTTTCCATTGTTCTGGTGCTCCAGGACCTTCAAAAGTGCAAAAAGTAGTCTAGAAATTATACTTGTAATTTTATGTCCCTAGAACACCTGATGGTGTTCCCTGCATGTTGGGCCTCTGTATGTTTTTATAATTTTTCACTTCATGTCATTTTGTTTTTTTTATTTTTTTACTTTTGTGTCTTTTTTTTTTTTTTTTTTTTTTTTTTTTTTTTTTTTTACTTTTATTTTGTTTTATTAGTTTTTGGCCTTCAAAGGAAACCAGGCTTTCTCAGGGTTGTCACATTAAAGGGAACCTGTCCACCATTGGTTATGCCCATTGAGCAATAGTTTCACATACAGTGCTGTGTAGTATTTGTGCTTTACTACTCTACTTGGTTGACTTTTGTATATCCGCTGCCACATCAGTGCTCATCCGTGCCACAAATCAATGCCACACGGGGGGGTTGGGGTGTCATTTTTGGCTATGTGTTAGAAATATCTTTATAAATTGACAACTTTGTGTTAAAGACAAAAAAATGGGGGGTTTCATTTTCTTTCCATTATATTCCAAAAAACGTGGATAAAAATGACATGTTCAAAAGACTCATTATGCCTCATTGGGGTGTTTACTTCCCAAAATGGGGTCATTTTCCTGGGCGTTTCCATTGTTTCGGTGCTCCAGGACCTTCAAAAGTGTAACAAGTAGTCTAGAAATGATATGTGTAATTTATGTCCCTAGAACCGCCTGATGGTGTTCCCTGCATGTTGGGCCTCCTTTTTTTTTTTTTTTTTTTTTTTTTCGCTTCATGTTTTATAATTTTTTACTTTGTGGCTTTTTTTTTTAATTTATTTTTTTGTGCTTTTTAAATTTTTTTTTTTGTGGCTTTGGTATATTGTTTTTTATTTATGGACTAAATATCACATGGAATTGATTTTCACAATTTTTTGTTGTGTTTTAATATCACAGAGCATTTATTTATGGATTGGTATCACAATTGTTGCGCTGCACTTATTGTAATGTATCGCAAATGGGTGCACTGAAACTAACTTTTCTGAAGTTTTGCCCTTTGAACTTTTTGTTTTGTTTTTTTTTTTTTTTGTCAAATACTGCAAATATGTGACATAAAAATTGGAACAACCACCATTTTATTCACCAGGGTGACTACTTTCAGAAAATGTATAATATTTGGGGGTTTTAGCTAATCTTCAGGCCTAAAATGATTTTTGTCAAAGAATTTGGTAAATACTGACCATTACTATTTTTTTTTTTTCCTTCTTTTAGAACATCTGAATTCTGCAATATATGGAGCTGCTGAAAAACACCTTTGAATACTGCCACGCCCAACACAGCGCCTCCGCATGAAATACACGCTCTGCCCAGCCCCCGGAAGCCGGGTCGCGGTCATCGGCAACAACCATTAGAGCCCACCGCGCGTGGATCTACTCCAGCGAAGGACTCTCTTGGCCACAGAAGCCGGCGCTTCCTCCTCAGCCCGTGCCGGCTGGAAAATTCACAGTCTATCCAGATGGGGTAACGTGATTGGTCCAAAAGGATCAGCTGTTTTGCCTCGAACTGCCAGGATTTTTTTTTTTTTTTTTTGGGGGGGGGGAGGAATTTTTTCTACTGTAATTAAGGGAAGGATTTAGCCAGTGTCGGACTTCTAAGGACTTTGAGAAGTCGGCGTCTGCATGGACTTGCATACTGAACACTACTGAGCCTTGCAGACACAAGTGGTTTGGTCGCTGTGTGTTTTTGGGTTTTCTTTCTTTTTTTTTTTTTTTTTTTGCGTGTTTAGGGAGCTGTTACTGTACAGCTCCTTTGTAATTTTTGCACAATATTTGTGTGTTTTTTGTACGTTTTTTATCGCCCAGTTTGTACCTTTTTTTTTTGCTGTGTCCACCATGGCACGTATGAACCGCCCAGCTCCAGTGGAAGTTTGCTACAAAAACATGCGTTTTCTGATCACCCACAATCCCACCAACGCTACGCTCAACACCTTCATTGAGGTGAGTTCATTAAAGCAAACGTAATGTGGTGGTTTTTGTTTTTTTTTTTTTTTTTTTTTTTATTATGATCACGACAACTTTAGTTTTTTCTTCATGTTGAAGTTTTAGGTATGGCAATTTTTCTGGTCCAAATATTTTGGTCCAGCTTGGATCAATGTAAGTACGTGTGTGTGTGTGTGTCATATACTTGAGGGATCTCCGTGAAACCTACTACTGATCTCCACTTACTTCTGGGTCCCATACCAAGATAGCGAGGGCCGGGTGGTGACATTGTGATTTTCATCTCACCCAATTGGGGGAACACTTTGTATTCGTTGAGAAAATGCAAAGTGATCTCTGAATGGCACCTTTGAAGATCGAGAGAACTTCTTTGGTAATGCAACAGGGTGACCGATGGAAGCGGTCAAATCAATGTGACTCCGAATCTTTTTGCAAGTTCATAGACATCTGTGCATGAAGTTACACAAATGTCTTCCAAGTTGCACCTGAAGTTGCACGGACAGGTGGCTTAGAAATCGTGAGGCTTCAAGTGAAGTTGTAGGATTTCAAAGCTGCGGTCGGTTGGACTGAAGGCTAAAACCCGGACGCTAGTGGACATCCTGTAGTAGCGGTGCCTACTACAGTGATTTCAAGATTCTAGATCAGGGGTGTCCGTTCATTCGCAGGCCGCATCAGCATTATGTTAGCCCTCAAAGGGCCAGTTGTAAATATATGATTAGATGTCCAGAGCACCCCACTCCCTCCACCATCAGAAGTCAAGGGCCCCTCCACACTCCCCCTATCAGCAGTCAAGAATCCCTCTCCATCAGAAGTCAAGAACCCCCTGCCAAAGCCCCCCGCCATCAGAAGTCAAGAGCACCCCAGCCCCCCTGCCATCAGGTGTCAAGAGCCTCCCTTCACCATCAAGTGCCCCCACCATCAGACTTCAAGGGCCGAAACCCCCCCCCCCCCTGCCATCAGAAGTCCAGAGCCTTCCCCCCACCATCGGAAGTGAAGCACCCCCCCCCCCTTATCTTGTGCTGCCTGCCGGAAGGAAGCTGGGGGATGAGCTGGGAAGCAGAATGTGCAGGGTCAGGAGGGCGGCTGGGGAGTCTGCTTAATGCTAAGACCAGGAGAGGCGGAGACTAAGTGCTGCGGCGGCATGGAGAAGCGCAGGATCTGAAGGAGGTAACTATGGTAAAAATTTCCATACCTGGAATTCGGCTATAGCAACTGGAAAACTTGGATGGTGTTGACAGCTGGCAGGCTGAAGAAATTTCGTCAAAAGGCCCTGCAGAGGTCTCCAACATGTTGGATCCATCACCCATTAGACATGCTTACGTTGTTCCAAGCTGGACCTGGAAGTTGGTGGAGATCACAGTATTAGTGGTGCCTACCACAATGACTTCCACCTTCTAGAGCAGGGGTCTCCAAATAGTGTGCCATCACTGGTGTCAGTGGAAGGAATAGTGTCCCATCATTGGTGTTAGTGCGATGAATAGTGCCCCATCATTGGTATCAGTGAGAGGAATAGTGCCCTGTCGGTGGGAGGAGTAGTGCCACATCGTTTGGGTCAGTCGGCAGAAACTATGCCCCACTGTTGCTGACAGTGGGGGGTGAATAATACCCCAAAGGCCGGAAAAAAAGCGAAAGGCCACATCAGGCCTCTGGGCTGCAGTTTGGAGACCACTGTTCCAGAGAGATCCCTCAGGTATGGCACATACATACTTACATTGGGTCCAAGCTGGACCCAATGTAACAAAAAATTTGCCATACCTAAATTTCCCCTTTTAAAGGGACTCGCTGGATTGAAGAACTTTAAAATGGATGTACCAATACTTGTTTCTCCACTGATCTTCAATCTTATGACCTAGCTAAGAACCTAAAGGTCCTCATGTCTCCAGGTCATGGAGTATCTAGTAGTTGGTGATATTCAATTGGACTTGTTCCATAATGTTGAAGACTGTTCATTGTTTCTCCAAACCACTTCCAGTGAGGGTCAGAACGATGCCCCAGCATTTATACCAACGCCTTAATCCGGTCATCATGGAATGTGTAGAAGTTGCTTGTCCCAGAAAGAGAGTGGAAGTTGTGAAAGTTGTCGTCTCCGTGTTTTAGTTACCTCATACTGTCCATGGTGTCAGGGAGTCTGCACAGGTGTCAACCCTTCTACTCACATGGCCGAATTGTAAAATCACTAGAGAAGATCTAAGTTTGCTCAAGCATCTTCAAAATCTGACATTCAGGGAGTGTACTGAACACCAGTCTGGCCCCCTAAAATTTCTGTGCTTCCCTCTCCCAACTAATAGGTCATCAGATGTTCTAGTAGTGGTAGGGGTAGGAACCGTAGACCACAGGTGGGGGATGAGGTTTCCGACTCAATCAAAAGTGTTATGCTGAAGATGTAGGTTCATCTATTCAAGAGTGAAGATCGTTGTCTTTCAGAAGAGGGGGAGCAAGTGGTTAGGGGGTAAATTTGAGTAGTGCTGGGGCATACACTCAGTGTTGAATGCTGAAGGTGGAGGCTTAGCTAGTCAACAGAGTGAAGATCGGTGGCTTTGAAATGTAGACCAAACTGGACAAAGCAACCAGTTCACTTTAATACATACCCAGCCTTCCTCCACCAACAGCTTATTAGTTGGCTTCCTTTTGCTCCTCCACCGCTCTGTTCAGCTGCCAGGACTGAAAGGAAAGTTCTGGAGTCGTGGCCTACTCAAGGCTATGGACTCCCCTGTGTGAGAGCGGTGTCACTGTAACCATGGTGAGTCAAATGCTTCTCCATGTCTAGAAGATTTTGATTTTCCTTCAGCTACAGGAGCGTGGTGGAAGGAAAAGTAAGTGGGCAGTGGGGAGTTCCCCCACTGCCCACTTACCCTTCCTTTACTTCACCCACCACTCCATTCAAACCTAAAGCCAGCCTGTAGGCTGCACATACAGAAAGATACCTGTTGACCTGCCACTTGTCCAGTGTAGTCCTAACTTCCAGCTTGAGTTGACAGCACGATGTCTTTTCTGCACTAAATCCCCCACCAAAGTTGGACTACAGAACTCCACCTTCCCCTCTCCACATTGATTCCTTTCCCAGCAAAGCAATGCTGGAACGTGATCGCTGGCCTATGTCATGGCATCTTGTTTGGACAGGTTTTCTTTTATGGGACAGCAGGGGTCTAGTAGACCCCTAATGTCTCGCCTGCCTTCCACTGAGGCTAATGGAGTCCAGATCACACTTCATTTGCTCTGTTCCCAGTGGCAGTACCCGGGAAAATGACATCCGAACCGGGAAATGACGAGATCAACAAACTGTTCACTGGTCATCCTCTCCCTAGTGACCCGACACAGGATCGCAAAAATTGGACAATGGAAGATTGGAAAAACGTTGCCTGGTCTGATGGGTCTGGATTTCAGCTGCGACATTCAGATGGTGGGGTCAGAATTTGGAGCATGGATCCATCCTGCCTTATATCACCGGTTCAGGCTGGTGGGGGTGTAATGGTGAGGGGGATATTTTCTTGGCACACTTTGGGCCCCTTAGTACCAATTGATCATGGTTTAATCACCACGGCCTACCTGAGTCTGGTTGCTGACCATGTCCATCCCTTTATGACTACAGTGTCCCCATCTTCTGATGGCTCCTTCCAGCAGGATAATGCACCATGTCACAAAGCTCCAATCATCTCACCACTGGACAATGAGGTCCCTGTACTCCAATGGCCTCCACATTCACCACATCTCATCCAATAGAGCACCTTTGGGATGTGGTGGAACGGGATATTGGCATCATGGATGTGCAGCCGACAAATCTGCCGCAACTGTGTGATGTTATCATGTCACTATGGAGCAAAATCTCTGAGGAACGTCTCCAACACCTTGTTGTATCTATTCCACCAAGAATGAAGGCCAAAGGGGGTCCAACCCGCTACTAGCAAGGGGGACCTAATAAGGTGGACAGTGGGTGTATGTTGTTGGCAGTGAAAGGGTTGAGGGCAAAACCAGTGCGATCCGATGAAGAATAGCCAATGTCATTTCTGATAATCTCCTGAATCTTTTATATTTTGCTGTCGTAGATTTCTGTTTTTATTACGCCGTTATGATTTGTGTCCCTTCGATTAGAGTGGAAGGACTGATTTTCTGCAGATAGCGGCCCGAGCCTGGAAAGAAGAGCCCGCCTTGTGTACGGGGACAGAGTGATCCGCGGGACCCCGGCCAGCTCTGATATCCAGTGTGTGCCGCCGGGTCCTCTGCCAGGCACTTGGCAGCGGTTTGCAGGCTTTCTGCTATTTCTGTACAGCCTGCGTAGACCGGCATCGGCTGAAATCCCCCAGCGATGTTTACAGGAACCCGTCCAAACTCCGCTCTCCGCTTTATTGGATGTTTGGGAACTTCAACCCAACTAAAAATATCCCCGACCTGGAGGGTGCGATTAGAGACCGAGCCATCAGCCAGCCACCGCCACATTCTATATAATCCAACCCGTACTCATCACCCAGAGGAGACCTCCGAGAGGAGAGGTCAGGAGATTATGAAGATGAATAGACCTCCAGATTATCACCACAACTCCATATCTCCTGGAGGACTCTTCTCCTTCCTCTATAACTCTCATCTCCTGAAATACTCTGCTTTCCTGGAGGACTCTGCTCCTTCCTCTATAACTCTCCTCTCCTGAAATACTCTGCTCCTTCTAAAACTCTCATCTCCTGAAATACTCTGCTCCTTCTAAAACTCTCCTCTCCTGAAATACTCTGCTCGAGGACTCTGCTCCTTCCTCTGTAACTCTCCTGTCCTGAAATACTCTGCTCCTTCCTCTGTAACTCTCCTCTCCTGAAATACTCTGCACTGCTAGAGGACTCTTCTCCTTCCTCTCTAACTCTCCTCTCCTGAAATACTGCTGGAGGACTCTGCTCCTTCCTCTGTAACTCTCCTGAAATACTCTGCTCCTTCTAAAACTCTCCTCTCCTGAAATACTCTGCTTGAGGACTCTGCTCCTTCCCCTGTAACTCTCATCTCCTGAAATACTCTGCTCTGCTCTGCTCTACTGGAGGACTCTGCTCCTTCCTCTTTAACTCTCCTGAAATACTCTGCACTGCTAGAGGACTCTTCTCCTTCCTCTCTAACTCTCCCCTCCTGAAATACTGCTGGAGGACTCTTCTCCTTCCTCTCTAACTCTCCTCTCCTGAAATACTGCTGGAGGACTCTTCTCCTTCCTCTAACTCTCCTCTCCTGAAATACTCTGCTCCTTCTGAAACTCTCCTCTCCTGAAATACTCTGCTTGAGGACTCTGCTCCTTCCTCTGTAACTCTCCTGTCCTGAAATACTCTGCTCCTTCCTCTGTAACTCTCCTCTCCTGAAATAATCTGCTCTGCTCTACTAGGGAACTCTGCTCCTTCCTCTCTAACTCTCCTGAAATACTCTGCTCCTTCTAAAACTCTCCTCTCCTGAAATACTCTGCTCGAGGACTCTGCTCCTTACCCTGTAACTCTCCTCTCCTGAAATACTCTGCTCTGCTCTACTGGAGGACTCTGCTCCTTCCTCTCTAACTCTCCTGAAATACTCTGCACTGCTAGAGGACTCTTCTCCTTCCTCTCTAACTCTCCCCTCCTGAAATACTGCTGGAGGACTCTTCTCCTTCCTCTCTAACTCTCCTCTCCTGAAATACTGCTAGAGGACTCTTCTCCTTCCTCTCTAACTCTCCTCTCCTGAAATACTGCTGGAGGACTCTGCTCCTTCCTCTAACTCTCCTCTCCTGAAATACTCTGCACTGCTGGAGGACTCTGCTCCTTCCTCTAACTCTCCTCTCCTGAAATACTCTGCACTGCTGGAGGACTCTGCTCCTTCCTCTGTAACTCTCCTGTCCTGAAATACTCTGCTCCTTCCTCTGTAACTCTCCTCTCCTGAAATACTCTGCTCTGCTCTACTAGGGAACTCTGCTCCTTCCTCTCTAACTCTCCTGAAATACTCTGCTCTGCCAGAGGACTCTTCTCCTTCCTCTCTAACTCTCCTGAAATACTCTGCTCCTTCTAAAACACTCCTCTCCTGAAATACTCTGCTTGAGGACTCTGCTCCTTCCCCTGTAACTCTCCTCTCCTGAAATACTCTGCTCTGCTCTACTGGAGGACTCTGCTCCTTCCTCTCTAACTCTCCTGAAATACTCTGCACTGCTGGAGGACTCTTCTCCTCCTTCCTCTCTAACTCTCCTCTCCTGAAATACTGCTGGAGGACTCTTCTCCTCCTTCCTTTCTAACTCTCCTCTCCTGAAATACTGCTGGAGGACTCTTCTCCTTCCTCTAACTCTCCTCTCCTGAAATACTATGTTCTCCTGAAATACTCTGCTCTCCTGGAGGACTCTGCTCCTTCCTCCATAACTCTCCTCTCCTGAAAACATCACAGCCCCCTGCCTCAGTACTCTGAGACTATCAGTCAGTCAGCAGTGCCTTAGATAATCTCACTCTACACATACAGCTATGAGGCTCAAAGCCCAGAAGCGGGGAGATCCTTGCACTGCGGATCCTCAGGTACGGCTTCCCCTCCAGTAGGGAGAACAGTGATTGGTACAGTAGTGACATCACTAAATCTCACCTCAGTTCTGCTGAGACCAGCACTCAGAGGGCCCACGGTGCCTTAGAAGATCTCACACTGCAGATATACAGCTATGAGGTCACAGGGGTGCCTAGGCACAGGAGGGGCACTGCCATTGCTCAGGAGAAGTTTTAACCACTTGTCAGCCATATAACTTACCTATACGGCGGCAAAGGTGGCTCTGCTGAGCCAGATCACATACCTAGTATGTGGCCTGACACTTCCGGGTAGGGGGCGGACATGCGCGCCGGCTCGCTCCCGCTGTAATTGTACACATCGGAAGGTGATCTGCGGGTACCGTTGACTCGATGTCCACCGGGCCCAGCCAATGATTGGGCAGAGAGCCCGAACGGCGATCTGCCAATGTAAACTAGGCAGATTGCTGCTCGGTCAGTAGGGAAGGCATGGATCATGTGTTCCTGCAAAGCAGGGAAGAAAATCCATCTCTTCTCCTAGTAAAAGCACCTCCCACAGTACATAAACACTGGCTATACACACATTTAACCCTTTGATCGCCCCTGATTAACTTCTTCCCAGCCTGTGTCATTAGTACAGTGACAGTGCATATTTTTAGCACCGATCAATGTATTGGTGTCACTGGTCCCCAAAAAAGGTGTCGGGTGTCCGACTGTCCGCCGCAATGTCGCAGTCCCACTAAGCTGCTGATCATTACCATTACTAGTAAAAAAAAAAAATATCCCATCATTTTGTAAATGCTATAACTTTTGCGCAAACCAATCAATATACACTTATAGGGATTTTTTGTAATCAAAAATATGTACCAGAGTAAATATTGGCCTAAATTTTATTAAATTATATTTATTACATAATTTTAATTATTGGATAGGTTTTAAAAAAAAAAGTCAAAGTCAAAAGTATATGTGTATATATGTATGTGTGTGTATGTATGTATGTATGTATGTATGTATGTGTATATATATATTTATATTTTTTTTATTTATATTTTATTTTGTTCATTCATTTAATACATACATATATTTAACACATTTATATAATTTTAAATTTGTTTGCTTATTTGGTTACACCGGGGGGGGGGGTTAATCATCCAGAGGGCAAGTGGTTAAAAAATTAACCTTTCAAGTACCCTAAAAATTCATAGGTGGGTTCAAAAGTGCAATGCTGGTGATCTGATGACTGGTAGAGTAATGATCAGAAATGGATGAAGCAGAAGCAGGGGAGATCCTTGCACTGCAGATCCTCGGGTACAGCTTCCACTCCAGCAAGGAGAACAGTGATCAGCACAATAACAGCATCACCAAATCTGGTGATCTCATCAGTCAGGGACCACAGCGCCTTAGATAATCTCACGCTGCAGATAAACAGCTATGAGGATACATTGTGCAGGAGGAATTAAATTTTAAAAAATGGAGCCTAGGCACAATTAACAGTTTTTTAGCTGTTTTCTAGCAAGTCTTCACTTTTTTGAGTTCAGGTTCACTTCAACATCCCTTACCGGGTAGGATAAGAAAAGAACACTTTGCATAAGTTTTGGTTCTTGTAAATGTTTGCATACGCGTGTTCTCTCTGCTTGTTCTACAGAATCCCCAAATTTGTTTATAAAAACTGGCAAAAGAAAGTCTTTTTTGCTACTTTGTGCTATTTTTGTTTTTGTTTTTTACTTTTTTTGAATTTTTTTTTTTTTTGCTCTAATTTCCCCTCTTGTCTCTAGTATAATGGGGGTAAAATAAGACAAAATTCAAAAAAAAAGGTTATTGAGGTTATATTACCTGCTTGTATGGGTCACATCCCTAAAATATACAGAAGGGGGAAATGTGGTTCTTTATAATAAGACTAAAAACAATAAAACAAAAATTCAACAGAATGCTTAAAAAAAAAAAAAAAAAAATCCATTTTTTTAACCCCTTCCCACCTGCCACAGCATCTCTTAAATAGGTTCTGAACACCCCCGGGGGGGGGGGGGGGGCAGGAAGGAACGGCAATCATGTGATCACTGTGATTGGCTGTTAATGATCACATGATTAGTAGCCAGTCACTCCGGCTACCAATCGTTAGTTGGCGGGGGGGGGGGGCGGATCGCCTTCTTTGACAGCTCTGTGCTGGGAGGCAGCAGGTTTAAAAATGGAGGAGAAAATGTGAAACTGTCGTTATTTCTGTCTTCCAAGTTATTGTTAAAAATAGCGCGTGATGACTGACGGTTTCTCCTCGCCGACTACAGTGCACCAAAACAATAACATTAAAACTGCAGCATGGCGTATTTTTAAACGGGGGGGGGATACAGAATGATAAAGTAATATTTTACAGGCATGTATTTTATTTATAAAAAATAAATTAAAATGTAGCAATTTTGATTCTGTGTCTATAGAGGACTCCTACGTGACAGTCTAAACCGGTCCCGGATACTATGTGATGTAAAAGCCTCATAACTGAAACCAAAAAAACTACCTTTACCCTCCCTGACTGAGCCAAATCCTCCATTTGTGTCTCACGCGCTCCCCCCTCCCAGACACTGCAGCTCACAGTGGGAGGATTCAGCAACAGAGGCAGTGCTGTCCATCCAGAAGGCAGTGGGCGGGGCTAGAGGGTGGCCAGGTGATGATTGACAAGCTACCAGGCTGGTTGCCAAGCCCCTTGCAATGTCTTCTCCGACTGTAGTGCATGCAGGTACAGCCCACAAGAGGGCGACAACGCTGCTCTAAATTTTAGAAGTAGTGCCGCAGCACTGTCGCTCCCCCCCCCCCATGCAATCCTATGGAGAGTTAGTCTGGAGTGCAAACTTGGACGTCCATAGGGATTAATGTGAGCAATTCTCGCACTAGACCTCTGTATCTCTAAACTGGTAACATGTAACGGTGTTTAAAGCGTCGCCTATGGAGATTTTTTAAGTACCCGCAGTTTGTCGCCATTCCACAAGCGTGTGCGCAATTTTAAGGCATGACCTGTTTGGTATCTCTTTACTCGGTGTAACATCCCCTTTCACATTTTATTCTAAAAAAATGTTTTCTTTAATTTGAATTAAAAAGACTACAGTAGAGTTAGCCCGATTTTTTTTTTTTTTTTTTTTTTTTTTGTGCATCTTTTCCCCAAATAAACTGCGTTTGCAAAACCACTGCGCAAATACTATGATGTAAAAAAAATTTGCAACGATCACCATTTTATTCCCTAGGGTCTCTGCTAAAAAATAAAATGTACAATATTTGGGGGGTTATAAGATATTTTGTAGCAAAAAATACTGATTTTAAACATGGAAACAAAGTGCAAGAAACAGCCTGGTCAACAAGTGGTTAAAGTTGGGAGGGAGGCCAGTTGAGGGGGGGGGGGTGCTCTGGTTTAATTGTAACTAACTTTTTTTTTTTTTTTTTTTTAAATGGATTTCATAAATAAAAAAAAAAATTTGGAAAAGAAAAAAAAAAAAAAGCAAATCATATTTTACTATTTGTATCCAGGAGGAAGCGGTCTTTGTACTCTCGGAGGACTCTTTTTATTACAGCCATTGTGCTAAAAATAAATGACTGAATGACTCAAAGGAGGGGCCCCCTCCCCCTCCACTCCACACTCCTTCCCTGCTTCTATCACATGGAACAATCATGCAAAAAAACTTGGAATGTAGTCAAATTTCTTCTCTGACCTCCATTGTGGGTCAGACCTTGGATCAGCATGCTCAGAAATAAAGGTGGCAGGGCCCGTGGTTTTCTGACAGGTTCACTTTACTTGCTCTGGATTCACTTTGGCTGAGAACGAACCTTTTTCTGAGATTTGGTGTTTACAAGTTAAAATCTGTGTTTTATTTTTTTTGCTAGAAAATTACTTGGAATATATATATATATATATATATATATATATATATATATATATATATATATATATATATATATATATATATATATATATATATATATATATATATATATATATATATATACATATATATACGCCTGTAAGACTGCTGCACAAATACAGTGTGACAGAAAGTATTACAACAACCGCCATTTTATTCTCTAGGGTGTTAGAGAAAAATTGAAAAAAAATAACACCCTAGAGAATAAAATGGCGGTCGTTGTAATACTTTCTGTCACACTGTATTTGTGCAGTGGTCTTACAGGCGCACTTTTTTTTGGGGGGGGGGATACACTTTTTGAATTAAAAAAAAAAAAAAACAGTAGTTGGCCCAGTTTTTTTCCTATATTGTAAAAGATAATGTTACGCCGAGTAAATTGATATCCAACATGTCACGCTTCAAAATTGCGCCGGCTCGTGGAATGGCGACAAACTTTTACCCTTAAAAATCTCCATAGGCGACATTTAAAAAAATTCTACAGGTTGCATGTTTTGAGTTACAGAGGAGGTCTAGGGCTAGAATTATTGCTCTCGCTCTACCGATCACAGCGATACCTCACTTGTGTGGTTTGAACACTGTTTTCATATGCGGGCGCTACTCACGTATGTGTTTGCTTCTGCACAAGCTCGACGGGGCGTTAAAAATTTTTTATTTATTTTTTTCTTATTTACTTTTTATTTTTAGACTGTTCTTCAAAAAAAAAAAAAAGTTGTCACTTTTATTCCTTTTACAAGAAATGTAAACATCCCTTTTTAATAGAAAAAAAGCATAACAGGACCTCTTAAATAAGAGATCTGGGGGGTCAAAAAGATCTCACATATCATATTTACACTAAAATGCAATTAAAAAAAGTCATTAAAAAAAAAGTTCCTTTTAAGAGCTATGGGCGGAAGTGACGTTTTGACATCAATTCCGCACTGCAATGGTATGGAGCCAGGGGGGGCCATCTTCTACCTCACTCAGCTCCATACCACACAGGGAGAAGGATCCGGTAGTCTCTGCTGCTGGCGGTGGCACCAAAGCGCGGCGCCACCGATTTTAAAAGGTGATCTTGTGGCAAATCTGCCACAGAGACCACTTTTATCTGAAACCGGACCTCCCGCTGAAGCTAGATGCTGCCGTAACGATATTCCTCTTCAAAGTGCCGACGTATAGCGTTGTGAGCGGTCCGGAAGTGGTTAAAGTTTGCCAGAGTGGAAAATGCGGTTTCTCCCCATGACCCCATTGGGGAGATTTCCCTAATCTCCTGTCTCTGTGACACCTGTTTAAGAAATTGGGAAGGTCAGTCTTTAGGAAGACAGGACGGGGAAGAAGACAGAAATATTTAAACCTTTCTTTGCTCTACTATAAATGTGTGTCGTCCCCTTTGAAGAGAATTCTAGTTGCATCCTGTCCTGTAGCACACAATGATGCACGCCCACAGACCCTAGAGAATAAAACGGAGATTGTTGCAAAATTTTATGTCAAAAAAACAAAACCCAGTAGTTACCCCCAAATGTTTTTTGTATATTGTGAAAGATGTTATGCTGAGTAAATACCCAACATGTCGCACTTTAAAGTTGTGTGTGTATGTATATGTGTGTGTGTGTGTGTGTGTGTATATCTATATCTATATCTATATCTATATCTATATCTATATCTATATATTTTTTTTTTTTTTTTCTTTTTATCTGTCACCAGTCAGTGTCGCCATGCCTCTTGCTAAATGCTTTGGACTGTCTACTTTCAAAAAAAAAGGGGGTCATTAGGGGGTATTTGTACTGTCCTGGTCTTTTTGGGCCTCAAGAAATGAGATCGGCCGTCAGTACTTTTAGGACTGATCATCTTTCAGATCTATATCCCATAGCTTGTGAATTCTATAACTTTCTTACAGACTAAATTATACGCTGATTGGGGTTATTTTTACTAAAGAAATGTAGCAGAATAAATTTTGGGCCTAAAAGGGAGATTTATTTGAAAAATTTTATAACAAATTTTTCAAATCTTTCGATCTTCTTCTTTTTTAAACTTTTTTTCATCAAAAAAAAAAAAAAAAAACCCCAGTGGTGATTAAATACCACCAAAAGAAAGCTCTATTTGTGTGAAAATATGGATACAGTGTTGCATGACTGCGCAATTGTCATTCAAAGTACGATAGCACTGAAAGCTGAGAATTAATCTTGGCAGGAAGGGGGTGAAGGTGTCCGGTATGTGAAGATGTCCTCTGTAGTACTTCACCACACCACTAGAGGTCGTCAGTCTTCCAAGTTGAATGATGTTCCGTGTCATTCAGCCAACTTCCTGCTCCAGGCTGTCATTAACCCATCACACAGCCTGGTCCCCGAGTGTTACTTCACTGAATGGGAAAATTGTTTAAAAAAAAAAAAGTGGAGATTATGAAGGTTAGAGTTTAGCTTTAAGGTGTTTAACAAGACCCTGTTGAGATGATGGTGTGTAACGGGCCGTTGACAATGAGAATAAACCTCCTTCTTTCCTTGTTCTGTGAACTCATTATAGATATTATTTCTCTTGTGTATGAAGATTTAGATGGAACTCCAGCCAAAAGTTTTTTTTTTTTTTTTTTTTTGAGTAGAGTGGTAAAGATGAGGGCCTCTGCCCGTGTTGGAGACATTTCTCTCCACTTCCTGTGTAGTTACAGGAATAGCAAGTGAGAGAAATCTCCCCAAACTTCAGTTGTCCACCTTCCCCACTCGGCTCAGAAGATGTGCTTTGGTTGGGGTCCCACAAATTTTCCTGCCCTTTGCATTGTTCTCACCGGCTGTGTTTTTCATTCTGTGCAGGATCTGAAGAAGTACGGGGTCACCACCGTGGTCAGAGTGTGCGAGATCACATATGACAAGACGCCCCTGGAGAAAGATGGCATCACCGTTATGGTAAGTGAAAGTCCACCTATCGTAGGAGATACAAGCTACTGACTATCACTCCTCTACTTCTCATCTTCTTCTCTTTTGTCTTGTAAATATACCATCGAACGTCTTCTTATATCTGCTAAGTTCTCTCTACAGAGCACCCCCCCCCTGTGTTATGGAGATGGGAGGAGCGGAATGTTCTGTAGTTCTAATGCATTCTCTGTTCTAGGATGAAAAAGTTGGTCCTCTATACCAGTGGTCTCAACTGCGGCCCCTTGCCTGCCTTTATCCAGCCCTTGGGACACTATTCCACCCACTGACACCAATGGTGGGGACTCTATTCCACCCACTGACACCAATGGTGGGGACTCTATTCCACCCACTGACACCAATGGTGGGGCTCTATTCCTCCCGCTGACACCAATGGTGGGGGCTCTATTCCTCCCGCTGACACCAATGGTGGGGGCACTATTCCACCCACTGACACCAATGGTGGGGGCACTATTCCACCCACTGACACCAATGGTGGGGGCTCTATTCCTCCCGCTGACACCAATGGTGGGGGCTCTATTCCACCCGCTGACACCAATGGTGGGGGCTCTATTCCACCCGCTGACACCAATGGTGGGGACTCTATTCCACCCGCTGACACCAATGGTGGGGACTCTATTCCACCCGCTGACACCAATGGTGGGGGCTCTATTCCTCCCGCTGACACCAATGGTGGGGGCACTATTCCTCCCGCTGACACCAATGGTGGGGGCTCTATTCCTCCCGCTGACACCAATGGTGGGGGCTCTATTCCTCCCGCTGACACCAATGGTGGGGGCTCTATTCCTCCCGCTGACACCAATGGTGGGGGCTCTATTCCTCCCGCTGACACCAATGGTGGGGGCTCTATTCCTCCCGCTGACACCAATGGTGGGGGCACTATTCCTCCCGCTGACACCAATGGTGGGGGCACTATTCCTCCCGCTGACACCAATGGTGGGGGCACTATTCCTCCCGCTGACACCAATGGTGGGGGCACTATTCCTCCCGCTGACACCAATGGTGGGGGGCTCTATTCCTCCCGCTGACACCAATGGTGGGGGGCTCTATTCCTCCCGCTGACACCAGCGGTGGGGGCTCTATTCCTCCCGCTGACACCAGCGGCGGGGGCACCATTCCTCCCGCTGACCACCAGCGGCGGGGGCACCATTCCTCCCGCTGACACCAGCGGCGGGGGCACCATTCCTCCCGCTGACACCAGCGGCGGGGGCACCATTCCTCCCGCTGACACCAGCGGCGGGGGCACCATTCCTCCCTCTGACACCAGCTAATTGGATTGGACAACTGCTATAAAAAAAAAAAAAAAAAAAAAACCCTAGGCCAGCCCTAGTTAACCCCTCTTAATACCTGCATGCTAGTGTCTTGAGGGGGAATGGCCATTTTTTTTTTTTTTAGTCCCTTTCTTGAAGACCATTGAGACACACAGGAAGAGTCGTCATACACCTTCAGGTTATACTGCCACCTACAGGAGGATTTGACACTGGCAAACAAACTGTAAGCCAACACAGGACAATCCCTCTCAATACCAGCCTGGGCCTCAGTTTTGTAGCAAAGCTTTGCCAAGAGCATGATCATTGACATTAGGGGATTGGGACCTATCTATATCCATCAATGGACTCCAAGAAAAAGATTTTTAGATGGGCAACAACCTAAAAAAAACTAGCTGCAACCCAAGAACTACCAGAAGGACCAACACCTGAAACTTGACACCAAATGAGGCCGCCCCCCCCCCCCCCCCCCACACACACACCTAATCGGGGAACCTGCCAACACCACCAGAGGGAGCATATAGGAAATCAAACTGATGTCTAAGGTTGAAGAAAGATGTCCATCCTCCTAGAACACCAGCAGAAAATGAGACTGGTAGTGAGAGGCATTAACCTGGGCTGGCCTCCCTTTTTTTTCTTTGCCAGTGTGCAATCTTTTTGCAGGTAGTGGCATAACCAAAAAGGCCAAAGACTTCAATGTCCTTAATGCACACTACAAAATGGGATATTATGGAGAGTAGGAAAGTCCTACTTTGCCCACCCCAGCCTCTGCAGACTCTCATTCCTGCTTTCTAGATCTGTATATGGAATATCGATCTCGTAGGTAGACAGACCTAATATTGTCATCGCATCGGGACCTAAAATGTCTAGAATTAGGTGACTCTTTTGGAGGCACAACCTCCAGGTGACCACTCTCATAGGAACTTCACTCAAGCGGGTTAGAATCCCCCTTTGGATATTTATCTGCTCATCCCGACCTCAGCATTCATGTTCAGACCTGAACACTCTAGAATGGAGTACAACCCATGGCCAAAATGTTCTCATATCCCTCTGGGTGTCTCTACTGAGCTGATATCTCTATTCCCTGATATACAAATGACTAAAATATGGAACCGCATGTAGATAAAATGCCAAAGCCTTATCAAGCATGGCTTTCAGAATCAATAACTCTGCGTAGGTAACACACACATAGAGAATGCTCAACAGCTTATCTTTTATAAGGTTCCTGCTGGTTTGTAAAGGGTCAGTCCTGCCAAAGGTGCGGTTTTAGTTGGAGGTGGTGCTAAGTGATGGGCACAGCAGGTGTACAGACCTGAGAACTCAGCACAGGGATGGTGAGAACCCCTCATAATGGGCACAGCAGGTGTACAGACCTGGTAACTCAGCACAGGGTTGGTGAGAACCTCCTCATAATGGGCACAGCGGGTGTACAGACTGGGAACTCAGCACAGGGATGGTGGGAACCCCTCATAATGGGCACAGGAGGTGTACAGACCCAGGAACTCAGCACAGGGATGGTGGGAACCCCTCATAATGGGCACAGCGGGTGTACAGACCTTGGAACTCAGCACAGGATGGTGAGAACCCCTCATAATGGGCACAGCAGGTGTACAGACCTGGGAACTCAGCACAGGGATGGTGGGGACTCCTCATAATGGGCACAGCAGGTGTACAGACCTGGTAACTCAGCACAGGGATGGTGGGAACTCCTCATAATGGGCACAGCGGGTGTACAGACCTTGGAACTCAGCACAGGGATGGTGGGAACCCCTCATAATGGGCACAGCAGGTGTACAGACCTTGAACTCAGCACAGGGATGGTGAGAACCTAATGGGCACAGCAGGTGTACAGACCTGGGAACTCAGCACAGGGATGGTGGGGACTCCTCATAATGGGCACAGCAGGTGTACAGACCTGGTAACTCAGCACAGGGATGGTGGGAACCCCTCATAATGGGCACAGCGGGTGTACAGACCTTGGAACTCAGCACAGGGATGGTGAGAACCCCTCATAATGGGCACAGCGGGTGTAGAGACCTGGGAACTCAGGGCAGGGATCTCGCCAATAGGGCCCCTGGGGTGATAAGAGGTGTAACCCTCCAGCATTTACCTAACCCTGTAATATAATGTTTGGGTGGAGTTGCCCTTGTATATACTGAGTGATGTGATGGCGTATTCTGTGGTGCCATGGCGGGGCGGTGTTTGGATGGAGGGTCTCCTGTACTCGGATAATGCCAGGCTGGTGGTGCCAACTTTTGCCATTTATTTTTTTTGCTCGGTTTTCTTTCCGGTCTGTCACCCTTCAGCCTTGGAATTCCAGAACCGGCGAAGCGATGCGCTTTCTAATTCTTTTGTTGCTTTAATACCCTCTGGCACCGATGAATCTCCTCCGGCGTCCCCAGAGGCACCACGAGGACATCGCAGATTAAAGCTGCACTCCGGGCACAACCACCTTTTATTTAAATGGCGACAAAGAAGATATGAGTAAAGGATTGGCACGCAGCTGCCACGCGATATTGCAATTTGTAATCCCCCCCCCTTGGCATTAAACAAGGGGGTTCAGGATGCAGTAGTATCTCTCCTCCTTGTGAATCGCCACTCGACTGCACTCTAAAAAGCAATTCACTGCTGATCACTTTTCAGAGGGCGGTGTAGGTCCATTGCACATCCAAACAGAGCTCATTTATTTCCAAAATAATTTTTCGGTCTTTTTAAAAATCTCTGTAAATTTTTAATTTAAAATCCTACCCAGTGAGCCTGCCGTAAAAGGTCAGCAGATTCTGGCTTTTCCTGTTAGAGTGACAACGTTTTATTCCGGTCTCCAATTGTGCCCCTGTGTTGTCACCCCCATTTTAGCGCACAGTCATCACCATCGGGGAAGCTGGAGCAGAACAATAAAGGCAGGAAGTGTCGGAAAGAGGCTGCAGGAGTTCAGCAGAAAGATTTAAAAAAATCAAAACCGTATCCTGTTTAAAAAAAAAAAAAAGGCAATAGTTGATGAGACACAGGGCTTTAGCGGCTCAATGTCATCCAATTTTATGATCTATAGCTACTTGGCCAACGAGAAGGAAACGCATCTCCGCAGCTCACGGTCTCCGCAGCCCCGAACCGAAGGCCTTTCCTGCAGCGCTGGCGTTTGTTTACATTGGGCTATAAATAGCAGACCTTGCCGGAGAGCGTGATAAGGGCTATATTTGTCGCTCTAATGAAGGGCTTTCTGGCTGAACGTCGGCTGAATAATCCCTGGATGGCAACACGCGCGTCCTCTCGCTGGAAAATGCGTATTTCATGGTTTTACCGCCGTCACCCGCTCAGACGGGGGACCCCGTTTACCGACATTACCAATAAAAAATTGAGGCTTCGATTTCAGCAATCGGGAGAACAAAAAAAATGACAATACTTGGGTCTCATTCCTCGCGCTGCAGGAAGTAAACAAGTGAATGAGAAAAAAATCGAACTAAATGATTAACCCTTTCACTGCCAGGGACTTTTTTTGCTTTTTTTTTTTTTTTTTTTTTTTTTTTTTTTTTTCCCCTGTTTAGAAAATTTATTTTTAGGAACGGGAAAAACAAAATAATTACTAACATGAAATCTATAGTTCAGTACAAATGTATCAAACGGTAATAATCGCAAAACATTTAATAATTTTTCATCATGTAAAAAAAGTTATTACTGTTTGATAGATTTGTATTGAACTATATTTCGTGTTATTGATTGTGTGTGTTTTTTTTTTTTTTTTTTTTTTTGCTTGTGTTTAGAAAATTAATTTTAGCAAAGGAAAAACAAATTATTTTCTAAACACCTGCAAAAAAAAAGGCATAATCAATAACACGAAATATAGTTCAATACAAATTTATCAAACGCTAATAATGGCAAAACATATTATATTTTTTTCATCATGTACAGAAAGTTACCGTTTGATAAATTTGTATTGAACTATTTTGTGTTGTTGATTATTGTGCTTTATTTATTTTTTTTTTTTCATGCATTTAGAAAATTAATTTTAGGAAAGGAAAAACAAAATTTTATTCTCTAAACGCCTGCAAAAAAAAGGCACAATAATCAGTAACACAAAATATAGTTCAATACAAATTTCTCAAACCGTAATAACTTTCTTTACATGATTGAAGAAGAAAAAGTTTTGCCATATATTACTGTTTGCTCAATTTATATTGAACTATATTTTTTGTTTGATTATTGCGCCTTATTTTTTGTTTTATTTTTTTTTTGCATGCATTTAGAAAATTTTGTGCTGTCTTTCCTAAAATTAATTTTCTAAAAACATACATAAAAAAAAAATAAAAACAAAGGCACAATAATCACCCGAAATCTAGTTCAATACAAATTTATCAAACGTAATAATGGCAAAACATAACTTTCTTGATGAAAAAAGAATATATTACAATTTGATATTACGGTTTGATAAATTTGTATTGAACTATATTCCCTGCTATTGATTATTGTGCCTTTTTCCTCCTTTTTTTTTTTTTTTTTTTTTTTTTTTTTAAATTAATTTTAGGAAGCTAGAAACTAAATTTTATTTTCTAAACACATGCAAAAAAAAGCACAATAATCAATAACACAAAATATAGTTCAATACAAATTTATCAAACTGTAATAACTTTCTTTACATGACGAAAAAAATTATACGTTTTTTGCTATTAACATTTAAGAATGTAATTTCTATTCAAACTATATATTTAAATGTTGCATACGAATGTTATGACTTATATTTTATGTAAAACAATAACTTTTCAATAAAGTTTGTAAACAAAAAAAAAAAAAATAAGTTTAGGCCTGAAGTTTAGTTAAAACCTCCAAACGTTTTCTTTTCTAAAAGCAGTGTGCCTGGAGAATAAAATGGTGGTAGTTCTAATTTACGTCACACAGTATTGGTGCAACAGTTCTCAAGCACAAGTGTTTGATAGATACTGTAGATACGATACGAGAGAGAGAGACTGAGTCAGTCTGGGGGAGTAGGTGTTCCCAGGCAGGCTGTATTTGCATAGGTAACGCCCACATGGGAGGCTGAGTCAGTCTGGAGGAGTGGGCGTTCCCAGGCAGGCTGTATTTGCATAGGTAACGCCCACATGGGAGGCTGAGTCAGTCTGGAGGAGTGGGTGTTCCCAGGCAGGCTGTATTTGCATAGGTAACGCCCACATGGGAGGCTGAGTCAGTCTGGAGGAGTGGGCGTTCCCAGGCAGGCTGTATTTGCATAGGTAACGCCCACATGGGAGGCTGAGTCAGTCTGGGGGAGTAGGCGTTCCCAGGCAGGCTGTATTTGCATAGGTAACGCCCACATGTGTCGCTGAGTCAGTCTGGGGGAGTAGGCGTTCCCAGGCAGGCTGTATTTGCATAGGTAACGCCCACATGTGACGCTGGGGGAGTAGGCGTTCCCAGGCAGGTGGTATTTGCATAGGTAACGCCCACATGTGACGCTGATTCTCCCTCATTGATAGAACTGAGCAAAGTAATGAACAGAGGGATCTCTCATCTGATTGGTTCTCTTTCTTTAGGATTGGCCATTCGATGACGGAGCTCCTCCCCCAACCAAAATCGTGGACGATTGGTTAAATCTGCTGAAAGCGAAGTTCTGTGAAGATCCCGGTTGCTGTGTGGCCGTTCACTGCGTGGCTGGACTAGGCAGGTAGGTGGCTTTCTCTGCGGTCTGCGCTGTGCTCCAAGGGTTTGCAATGGTTTCATTTAATGGGCTCCGCCCACAATCTGTAAATGTTCTCTGATACTATACAGCATGCTGGGGACACACAAAGAAAATAAAATACTTTTACGGGTGTCCTTAACCTCTAAATCCCATTGCTTTACTGCCACACTGAGGGTTTCCTTCTCTCTTTGTGTTCAGAACACGAAGGGTTAACTTTGCAGGATCAGTGCATCCCTGGTGTCTTATATATATGGTTCATTTGCAATGAAATTCTCTGCGGAGAACTACTTTAGTGGGTCTAGGATGTATAACAAGTTTGACAAGAGCTCCCTCTACTGGCAGATGTAGGGTAATGCAGTCAGCAGGATTGCCAAATATTTTGCAAGAAAAGGAATAAGCCTCCGGCGGTCTCTTCATATCGGCCGGGTGACTCCCGTGCTGACTGTCTTTCCTGGCCTGTGTGCTGCTGTGCAGGAGATTACAGGAAACTAATATGAAGACTTGTCCTGGTTTTCTATACTGGATCTGCTATATATAAAAGAAAATTTAGACTGGCGTTTAAAAAAAAAAAAAAATTTCGTTGTTGCAGTTTTAAAGAGGAAATATATTGGTATTTCTGTAACTTTGGTAAATAAAGTAGCTTTTAATGTAACCTTTTTATTATTTGTATAAAATCTTCCATTTAGGGCTCATGCACATTATTAATGACTTATTTTGGCCCCCATGAGCCACAGGTGTTGTACACAGCCGCTTGTACAAATGAATTCCAGGATGCGGATGTACACCGATGTACACGGGTATGCTCTGGTCCTAGTGTAAGCATGCAGAAACAGGGTCACCAATGGGAGGTACAGGCAGTCCTGTGTGGCCCCCCTTCAGATCAATAAGGGGGGGGGCATCAGGGGCTGCCTGTGGACACCTCACAGTCCACCAGCTTCCTAACCCTGGGTCACCACTTGCTCTGCTTCTCTGCGGGGTCGTGGGAGATGCGGGGGCTGCAGAGTGCGGGGTAGAGGGGAGGCTGCGGGGTTATGGGAGATAGGAGGCTAAAATGTCTAAACATGTTTAATAGGCAAACTGAAGGATTAGACCCTCTGTCAGGTGTCACACTCCTGACCGGACTGCGAAGTAGGAACAATTAACTAAAACTAAATATGATTAAAAAAATATAATAAGAATAAAAAATAATGAAAATAGGAAAATATTTTACAAACCCCCCGGTATGTTCCTTTGTTTTTCCCTTTGCAGAGCTCCTGTCCTGGTGGCCCTCGCCCTTATTGAGAGTGGAATGAAGTACGAAGATGCCATTCAGTTCATCCGGCAGTGAGTATATCTGTCTTTGTATTGTGGTTCCACATTTCTCATCTGGATCTGCAGCTACATTTACAAGCTTCTTGTTATAGAGTAATAAAGGGTTAAAATGCTCCTCCGGGCTCCACTCAGTGCTCCACTCAGTGCTTCTCGTAGCCAAAAGCATGGACGTTTGGTCACATGATCTCTGCTACACGAAGGATCGGAGTTGCCATTGGCTATTTCTTCCCTTTGGCTGAGCTATCCTTCTGTATGAGAGAGAATGTCACCATCTTTCCTTATTACAGCCAGAGGATGAGAACTCCACAGGCTGCTGAATATGTGGAAATGTTTGTTATTAGCCAATCTAAGAGGTCCGTCCTCCCAAAACTGACATCTGTGTTTGGTAGAAACTGCTAAGTTAGAAGTACTGGGCAGCCTCTGCTTATTCTCAGGGACTTAGTATGAGAGGTTCCCACCATCCCTGTGCTGAGTTCCCAGGTCTGTACACCCGCTGTGCCCATTATGAGGGGTTCCCACCATAGCTGTGCTGGGTTCCTGGGTCTGTACACCCGCTGTGCCCATTATGAGGGGTTCCCACCATCCCTGTGCTGAGTTCCCGGGTCTGTACACCCGCTGTGCCCATTATGAGGGGTTCCCACCATCCCTGTGCTGAGTTCCTGGGTCTGTACACCCGCTGTGCCCATTATGAGGGGTTCCCACCATCCCTGTGCTGAGTTCCTGGGTCTGTACACCCGCTGTGCCCATTATGAGGGGTTCCCACCATCCCTGTGCTGAGTTCCTGGGTCTGTACACCCGCTGTGCCCATTATGAGGGGTTCCCAGGTCTGTACACCCGCTGTGCCCATTATGAGGGGTTCCCAGGTCTGTACACCCGCTGTGCCCATTATGAGGGGTTCCCAGGTCTGTACACCCGCTGTGCCCATTATGAGGGGTTCCCAGGTCTGTACACCCGCTGTGCCCATTATGAGGGGTTCCCACCATCCCTGTGCGGGGTTCCCAGGTCTGTACACCCGCTGTGCCCATTATGAGGGGTTCCCAGGTCTGTACACCCGCTGTGCCCATTATGAGGGGTTCCCAGGTCTGTACACCCGCTGTGCCCATTATGAGGGGTTCCCAGGTCTGTACACCCGCTGTGCCCATTATGAGGGGTTCCCAGGTCTGTACACCCGCTGTGCCCATTATGAGGGGTTCCCACCATCGCTGTGCTGGGTTCCCGGGTCTGTACACCCGCTGTGCCCATTATGAGGGGTTCCCACCATCGCTGTGCTGAGTTCCCGGGTCTGTACACCCGCTGTGCCCATTATGAGGGGTTCCCACCATCCCTGTGCTGGGTTTCCGGGTCTGTACACCCGCTGTGCCCATTATGAGGGGTTCCCACCATCGCTGTGCTGGGTTCCCGGGTCTGTACACCCGCTGTGCCCATTATGAGGGGTTCCCACCATCCCTGTGCTGGGTTCCCGGGTCTGTACACCCGCTGTGCCCATTATGAGGGGTTCCCACCATCCCTGTGCTGGGTTTCCGGGTCTGTACACCCGCTGTGCCCATTATGAGGGGTTCCCACCATCCCAGAACAGGAGGGAAGGGGATCTCTCAAAAGCGGACATCTGTGACAATTGTAAAGATTTAGTTTTCCAGCATTTAGGGAGATATATTGTGTCTACAGCACAGGAAGTAAAAGACGATCTCAGCGGGAACACAGGTAGTTGTTTAAACCAAATTAAAGAATCCCCTCCCCCCCCTAATAATGCTGGAGATCCTCCAGCCATGAAATGAGGCGGGGCTCGATCCGACTTGCTGCAGCTTCTAATGCACATGGTGAGAAGCTCAGTGTGCGGTGAAATCGGTGGAAGCCTGTGTGAGACTGAAGGATCCCGTGTTCAGAAACCTCAAGAGCCTTTTATTCTTTTCTTACAGGAAACGGCGGGGCGCCATCAACAGCAAGCAGCTGACTTACCTGGAGAAATACCGGCCAAAGCAGAGGCTACGGTTCAAAGACCCGCACAACCACAAGAACAAGTGCTGCATTATGTAACCGCTGTGACTTATTGCCAAAGCACACCTACATCGGACCCCCGCACACCTACATCAGACCCCCGCACACACACACACAGGCGTTACCCCTCCTCCACTCACACACTGCAAAAAGCAAGGGCAAGATTGAAGTAGAAGCTACTCGAATTGTTTTCCACGAGAATTACATTTTATATAGCTTCTTGTAAATATACATTTGCCACTGTATAATGCATTTATGTAATGTTTTTTTTTTTTTTTTTCCCGAGTGAGGGGGGGTGTTTTGACACCTTAATGTGTGGGCCGGACTTTGGGGAGGGGGTGGGGTGGGACTTGCAGTCCAGCTGCACATTTCACTTTTTTTTTTTTTTTTTTTATATTGGAGGGTACGTCTTGTTGAAGTTAGAGGACAGAAATTAGTTTTCACTTCTTTACCCTTTTTAGTTTAGACCACGTTTTATTAGAACTGGCCGGCCCACGCGGATCCTGGTGCTTTAAAATGCTATAGCTTCGTAACTCATTGCTCTTGCACGCCCCCTAGTGTCCAGTAGGGATAGAAGATGCACAGGTCACTCATTTAGTTTACTGTGACCTATCACAATATAGAACTGTCCTCCCGTTTGTGTTTTTTTTATAACCTTCATTGGAGACGAGGAGCGTGAGCAAGAAATGAGATACTGAACTAGAACGTGCAAGCAGGGGATCGGTAATTCACGCAGGCCAGACCAGGAATGGCTTGGTCTGAAACTAAAGGTAAAGCATTATAAATAGCAGTTCTATTACTTGGCCTCTGACTTTGACAAAACTGTAGTGATCCTTTTAAAACTGGGCAGCAAAGTCATGAACTTTGTAAATACGTGTTTATTACCTATCTTTTTTTATGCGTGTACAGGCTCTTGGTGAAACTTTTTAGTATGACGTTTGGCCACCTTAGATATAGGATTGTTGGTTTGCTACAGACTCTTGGTGAAACCTTTTTAGCAGGAAGTGTAACCACCTTACGCGGAATCATTGGGTTCCTGTAGGCTTTTGGTGAAAACTTTATTCCCAGTAGGAAGTATTCTCACCTTCGACACACAGGATTGTTGGCTTGGATAGGTTCTTGGTGCTCTTTCTGGCCAGAAGGATTCACTCCCACCTTGGACAACGGAACTTTGGGTTAGTATAGGCTATTGGTGAAATAGCCTTTAGGAACTACCTTAGACTCGGTACAACTGAGTTTGTTTAGGCTCTTTGTAAAACCATTATGCGACGTGTTCCCACCTTAGACACGGGATCGTTGGGTTTTTGTAGGCTCTTGGTGAAACATCTCTGCCCAGTAAGAAGTGTCCACACGTTAGACACAGAATTGTTGTCTTGGATAGGCTCTTGGTGAAACCTTTCTGCACAGTAGAAAGAGTTCCTACCTTAGACTTGGGAAATCTGGGTTTCTACAGGCTCTTGGTGAAACCTTTATGCCCAGTAGGAAGTATTCCCACCTTAGACACAGGATTGTTGGGTTTTTATAGGCTCTTGGTGAAACCTTTTATGCCCAGTGGGAAGTGTTCGCACCATAGACACGGGACTGTTGGCTTGGATAGATTTTTGGTGAAACCTTGCTTTTCACGAGGAAGTGCTGCCACCTTGGAAATGGGATTTTTGGGGTTAGTATAGGACAGGGATTTGCAATTAGCGGACCTCCAGCTGTTGCAGAACTACAAGTCCCATGAGTCATAGCAAGACTCTGACAGCCACAAGCATGACACCCAGAGGCATGATGGGACTTGTAGTTTTACAACAGCTGGAGGTCCGCTAATTGCATATCCCTGGTATAGGATCTTCATGAAACCTTTCTGCACAGTAGGAAAAGTTCCCATCTTAGACTCGTACTCAGGTTTCACCAAGAGCCTAAAGAAAACCCAGAGTACGGCTGTATATCCGCTGAAGGCAAACCTGTGGGGGGGTAATACCACATTATTCTCCCCATGTTCCCCTTGGTGATTCTCCTAAAATGTATGATATAGAAGATGGTATATTTCTCTTTTCTCCTCCCTCCTTGTCCTGGCTAGAAAGCGAAGGATCCCTGCATGCTCCCCACGTCCACATGTGGGAGGGGGGGGGGGGGGTACCTGCCCTTTAACTGCCTTGGTGCCCAGGTTGTGTTCCTGGAGGGATTCAGCCTTGCTGTTCCCAGTGCAAAGCTATTGTATTTTTCTAGAAATGAAAGAGCGGCTTACCCACCTACTATCTCCTGAAGAAGCAGGAATTGACCCCTGTGAAACATGTAGAGGAATTGTGTTCACCATTAAAGTGAATGTCCTATTAATTGAGGGGATTTTTTTTCACCCCGTGTTGGATATTGTTTGGTATACAGTTATGGTGGAGATGCCGTTTTAAGTAATTTTTGTCTTTTTTTTATAGACTTGTAGGTTGGTTCATGTCCAGTTTTAATTATCCTTACTAATAAAATTGTAAAGGGGAGTGTACTTTCCCCAAACGTTCCCCAACTTTTAATATTGTATTGGTGTGGCTTTCTTCTGGGGCATCTCAGAAGTCCATTGTGGGTATACAATAGTAGGATTTCTAATATTACTAGGATGGTGGTGCCTGGGCTGATACATCTAACTGTTAAAAAAAAAAAAAAAAAAATTTGGTAATGGACGTGACCCCTAAAAAAAAAATTAGCTGGCCAGATCTCACCAGATGGCGTATATGATCACCAAAATTATCCAAGGACCACAGACTCCTTTGGATCCCAAAATACAAACCATGACTTTATTTTTGAGTCGGCTTAAATAAAATCTAAAATCTGCCGTAATTGTACTTATTTTGTATTGTCTTTACTGTTTAGAATTTTTTTTTTTTTACTGCCCCTGTATAGGTGTGCAAGACTAGCTTTTCTTTAAGTAAACTTTCTATAAATTTTTACTTTGCTGCCGCTTTGAAGATGAAAGCGAGCACGTATTTTGTCTGTTTGTAAACTTTAATAAAAATTTATCTAAATGTAATTATTTTACATTATATTTTGTGATGTATTTGATTATGGGATAATCTTGGTCATTCTTTTATAACCCAAGATCAAAATTTAAAGTAACTTTGCTGTCTCAGGGAACCCCTACTTATAATTGCTATATCTGGAGCTTACGTTCCATTATGTGATGGTCTCTGTAGAGAATGCTCCCTACACTTGTGGCCATTTGGAAGAATTATTCCCTTTATGGATAGCTAAAAAGATGAATGGTGTCAGTGGGAACTTATCTGAAAGGCAAGAATTGCTTAAGGAACCCTTAGGAACCTCTTGAGGAACCACTTGAGGAACCCTGGTTGAGAATGACTACTCTAGTGGCACACTGTATGTCAGATGGCACAGTCCATGTCCTTGCAGAACTGTTAGAAGTTTAGAAGTGTGGAGGAGATCACTTGAGCTGACCATGTAGGTGACAGTTTGATAAAGTGATCATACTTTTGATCCTGGTTTTTTTTTTTTTTTTTTTTTTTTTTTTTTTTTTTTTCTTTTTTGAAACCTCAAAGCAGTTGAAGATGTAAAATGGGCATCAAGATCAAATAACTGCCCATTTTTAGTCATCATTCAAATTCTGGTTGGTCAACTGAACTCAGTGGTAGATTTCTTAGTTTCTGGTGATTACTTGCTTTCTTGTGTGTATGTGCTTCCCGTTCATTTTAAGGTGATTGAAATTCACTGAACATTGCCATGTGTATGACCAGCTCTAGAGAGTCTCACTTGAAGGTCAATGGGAAGGATAGGCAACCTCGGCACTTCAGCTGGGGTGAAGCTACAAATTCCATCAGGACCGTGGGAGTCATGCCTGTTGGGGTGCATCGTGGGACTTGTAGTGTCCCAAATGCTGGAGGTCCAAGCTTGCCTACCTCTTCACTGTAGACTTGCATTGAGCTAAGGGGATTTAATACAATGTCACTTTTGAATGATGGGAGCGTGCTCCCTCGGCGCCCCCAGTACTGTGATCGCGCTCCCTCGGCGCCCCCAGTACTGTGATCGCGCTCCCTCGGCACCAGTGGCTTCTCTTCACTATATCCAATTAGGAGCCTTTAGGATAGCTCCTAGTCACGTGATTGCTGTAACAGCCAATCACATGATCAAGAAGCTGAGGAAATGATTTAAGGGCCGGTGGGAGCTGGTGGTAAGGGTTAGGTTGATCACGTTTAATACATTTACATATTCTACTTTTACAGCCTGTACAAGCATAAGAGATAAGGTAATACAAACTATCTACAAAGCTTACGGATCTGCTGCCCATCCTTTATTCAGACATGTCAGGAAAGAGCAGGTACACTAAATGTCAATGTATATACTACATATGAATTTCTATAGTCTGGTTATATCTTGTTGCCAAGAATGGTAAAACGATTTGAGCCGAATTGTAAACGTGAAGCTTAGAAACGAGTACACGGTGTATTTTACTGTATTTTTGTTCCCCTCACCCCCGATTGCTCGTGGATTTTTTAAATGATTATTTTGGCCAAAAGGGGGGCGCACTAGCCATCGGTTTCCACAACTGTGTGCTGTGTAGGTCACTAATGACACTTTGGAGCCTTATATCCCTGCTTGAGACGTCCAGTAAAGCAGCGTCCTCCGCAGAAGTGCCGCCGGCTACCACAGATGGAGGAGCTGTGTTCTTGGCACCCAGGCGTGTCCCCGCTGGATTGCAGACGTGGGATTTCCAGCAGAATTTTTGTAAAATACCATTTTTTTTTTCTTTCATCTTATATAAATCTGTGCTAGCTGACTGAACATGTATTGGTACATTTTATTGCGGGAGTCACATTGACTTTTTGAAGCGTGCCTGTGTGATGGAGCGGCTCTATTGGTATTCAAACTACAGTCAAAGAAGACCCCCCCCCCCCCCTCCCAACTTCCGTGACCCTGCCCACCCCGCTCACTTAGGCTAAGTCAGATGTGCGGCTATCATTGCCACCCCTCTAAGAAGCGATCCGCAGCAGGGACGTGGGGAGGCGGCAGGAAGTCCCCTAACTACCGCACCTTGAATTGGGCAGGTTTTGTGGCGGTACTGCCCAGTGAGCACGGCGGCGGGGTGTAATTCTTGTTACGGCACGTGTACATCCCCGTCCGGCTGCCTTTGCAGCTTGGAGAGGGGCTACTAAAACAAACATGGCTCAGCTGCTTGTTTTTTCCGCCCACAACTACAAGCCCTTTCCAAGTAGAATCCTTTTTTTTCAGGAGGTTTGGCAGTGTGCCCCACTGTATTCATTTTCCTTAAGTGTATATTTCTCAATGGAGGTGGTTCACAAAGGTCTGGGTGCGGCCACGGTGCTAATTGCAAAAAAGGGGTCCTGTGCTTTTTTTTTTTTTTTTTTTTTTTGGGTCCGGCTCAGGTGCAAATTCGGGCAAAAATGTTGTCCTGGACCTGGTGAACAGTAACGCACCGGACCGCAGGCAAGAAACCGCGGCCTCACTTAGACCCCTTTTCTCACTGGAGGCGTTTTTCAGGCGCTACGGCGCTAAAAATAGCGCCAGTATAGCGCCTGAAAAAAGCCTCAGCTGCAAACCCAGTGTGAAAGCCCGAGTGCTTTCACACTGGGGCGCTGCGCTGGCAGGGCTTCACAAAAAGTCCTGCCAGCAGCTACTTTGCAGCGGTGTATACACCGCTGCAGCGGCGTTTTGCAGGTGGATTTAACCCCTTTTCGGCCGCTAGCGGGGACGTTAACCGCCGAATAGTGGCGCTAAAATGATGGTAAAGTGGCACTAAAAACAGCGCTGCTTTAGCGCCGACGCCCGGGGCGGCTCAATGTGAAAGGGGTCTTATGTGAGCCCGGGCCTGAATGGGAAGGGTCAGCAGTTCTACCTGAATGCCGGTCCTTTGAGCGGATATGGCATAACCAGGTGCCTAGGTCTTTAATGGTCACATGACTACAGCAGGATTCTGGTGCACCAAAGGCTTTTTTTATGCTGCCATTTTTAATATCTAGAAATTTAGTAGATGCACAAGTGGCACAAGTGCCTCAGCAAAGTTTTCTTCCTAGCGAACCAGTAGGCTACCAATCTGAGCGCACTAGCTGCCTCCATAGACAACAGGTACTCTTTTTATATCCCAGTGGCTGTGGGAGGATGGAATGACCTTTGTTATGGCCATTTTACCCGAAGTGACCTACATGCCCAAAAAAAGATCGCAAACAAGATTGTGACTCCTTTTGTATAAAATTAAAAAGACGTCTGTTACATTATTACTTTTGTTGGCTTTCTCACTCTCTGAGAACGGTTCTCTTATGACTCTACAAACATGAAGGGAAATCGTAGAAAATCCCTTTAATGAAAAAAAACGGCAGCCGATCCCGAGGACGGTCCCATAGCCAGCAGTCCGCAGCACCTGCGTCAAAGCACTTGCCTCTCCAGGTCGTATCTACCTCTGGTTGCGGATGGCTATGAAACCGCCGTCGGGGCGGGGGGTCCCTGCTCCATTTCTCAGCACATAGTACTATGAATGTTCGAGAGTTCACACACCTTCATTTTTCTAACGTTGGATTAAAAAAATAAAAAGAACAAAATCTGAATCCAATTTTCTGGTTGTGAAAAGCCTTATTTAACAATCACTTTTGTACATAAGTTTTGTCTCACGCGGCGGTTTGTTGTGTTTCACAATATGGCTGACAAATGGGCAGATTACGTTCTGATCAAATGTGTGTTTTTTCTTTCATTTTTTTTAATGACATATGCTTCTATTTTCAAGTCAGGTTTTTTTTTTTTGTCTTTAATGGATTGACTATTCCCTTTATGTACAAATTTATCAATTTTGAAAAATAAATTATAGCACTGGAATTTATTATAAAATGTTGTTGTGTTTTTTGTTTTTATTTATTTTTATTTTTTTAAACAACTTCTTGCCATCACCCCACCAGCCCTTAACAGGGTCTAAATGCCAGGAGGCCAGCTCTCTGTCCAGGTGACTGCTGGTGATTGGCTGTCAAAACAGTCACATGATTGGATGCTCCCAATTGCAAGTATGCAAGCTTACTGCGAGCCGTTCCCCATGGACACATATGTGCAGCGGGTCAGCTTTAAAACCCACCTGCTCAGCCACCACATATATGCATACAGCTGACGGGAACAGGTTACCTATAGGCTGGGCAGGCCTTTCGTTAATCCGGGTGGATGTCCTATGACAGTGATGGCGAACCTTGGCACTCAAGATGTTTTGGAACTACATTTCCCATGATGCTACACTGCAGAGTGCATGGGCATCATGGGAAATGTAGTTCCAAAACATCTGGGGTGCCAAGGTTTGCCATCACTGTCCTATGACGTCCTCCCAGATCTGGGCCACGCTGCAGCGCAATCTGTCACCGGCTGCGTCCACCAAACACAGCCGACGACTGAACGTTCTACCAGGCCCGCTGCCGGTACCATGTGACCGCTGTAACCAATCACAGCAGGTCACATGACAGTTGCATACACTAGATGGCTTTCTTTTCAAGCCATCCATTGTGTACAATTGTGTTGCTAGCTGTGATTGGTCACAGTGATCACATGGTACAGACTGGGCCAATCAGCCCATCTGTGCCATGTGATCAGCTGTGGCTGATCACAGCTCATCAAAACAAAGTGAATCACTTGCCTTCAGTAAAATGCTTGCTTTTAGCAATAAAATGCATTGCTGTATGCAAACCTAATGTGTAAAAATAAAAAAATATTTTAAAATCCTCATCACTTCCCCAGAGTAGTACAATGTTACTATGGTACATTATATTGCTCTGGTCAAAGTGTGTAGTAAAAAAAAAAAAAAAATTGTAAAAATCTAATATAAATAATATACAGTAAGGGGGGAAAAAGTATTTGACCAACTGCTGATTTTGTACATTTGCGCACTGACAAACGATCAGTCTATAATTTTAATGGTCGGTTTATTTTACCAATAAGAGACAGAATAACAAAAATATCCAGGAAAACGCTTCTCAAAAAAGTTATAAATTGATTTACATTTTAATGAGTGAAATAAGTATTTGAGCCCTTTGCAAAACTTGACTTAGTAGTTGGTGGAGAAACCCTTGTTGGCAATCACAGAGGTCAGGCATTTCTTGTAGTTGGCCTCCAGGTTTTCACACATCTCAGGAGGGATTTTGTCCTCTTTGCAGATCCTCTCCAAGTCATTGAAGGTTTGCAGGCTGAAGTTTGGTAACTCGAACCTTCAGCTCCCTCCACATGTTTTCTATGGGATTACAGTGGATGTAAACCCTCACATATACCCAAGTGAAGTGAATAGCCTCAGATGATACACAAGGATGAAACAAATCTCCCTACATAAGTTTTACATGTATATCTGCTGTCTTTCCTTTTTCTATAGTCTTTAGAATTCTTACATCGTGTTGGAATTTTCACTTCCTCATTCAGTACTGGGAGTGTAGTCCTGGCTTACACTGGGAGACAGCTGATTGGAGGAAAGGCACACCCCCCCCCCCCCCACTCCACATAGGTAGAAGAACGAAGATACTTTTAGAGCTGTGCTGTGACAAAACAAGCGCTCTGCTAATCCTATTTATAGCAACCTCCCATGACACATTTTAGGCTGCTTTTATCTCCAGTCTTGGAAAACTTAAGTTATGCTGATAGAGGAACGAAACGGCAGAAACGCACAGGACTCAGGGCTTTGGAGAGAGATAAGTAAACACTATAAATATGCAGTTGTGCTCATAAGTTTACATACCCTGGCAGAATTTATGATTTCTTGGCCATTTTTCTGAGAGTATGAATAACAAAAACATTTCTTTCACTCGTGGTTAGTGTTTGGCTGAAGCCATTTATTATCAATCAACTGTGTTTACTCTCTTTAAATCCATAAATGACAACAGAAACTACCCAAATGACCCTGATCAAAAGTTTACATACCCTGGTGATTTTGGCCTGATAACATGCACGCAAGTTGACAAAGGGGTTTGAATGGCTATTAAAGGTAACCATCCTCACCTGTGATCTGTTTGCTTGTAATTAGTGTGTGTGTATATAAAAAGTCAATGCGTTTCTGGACTCCTGACAGACCCTTGCATCCTTCATCCAGTGCTGCACTGACATTTCTGGATTCTGAGTCATGGGGAAAGCAAAAGAGTTGTCAAAGGATCTGCGGGAAAAAGTAGTTGAACTGTATAAAACAGGAAAGGGATAAAAAAAGAATGCCAATCCGCAGTGTTCAAACGCTAATCAAGACGTGGAAAATGAGGGGTTCTGTTGAAACCAAACCACGGTCAGGTAGACCAACTAAAATTTCAGCCACAACTGCCAGGAAAATTGTTTGGGATGCAAAGAAAAACCCACAAATAACTTCAGGTGAATTATAGGACTCTCGGAAAACATGTGGTGTGGCTGTTTCAAGATGCACAATAAGGAGGCACTTAAAGTAAGATGGGCTGCATGGTCGAGTCGCCAGAAAAAAAAAAAGCCATTACTACACAAATGCCACAAAGTATGCCGCTTACATTACGCCAAACAGCACAGAGACCAGCCTTAAAGCGGGGGTCCACCTATCTGTTTTTTTTTTTTTTTTGAGTTCATTCACAAACTTTTTTTCTCGGCATTACATACTCACATATTGTGTGTAATATGTCCGCCTGTGTCAGATTTCGTCGGAAAGAATAACTTATATTATTCACTGCAGGCAGTTTCCATCTTCATTGTGGGCATTTGAAGCCCACAAGCATTTATTTCCTGGATGTGGTGAATGCTGTGCTCCCAGCATTCACCGCTCATTCCCGCACATGCTCAGTGGCATCCTGGGAAGCCTGAGACTAGCTCCCAGGAGTCTGGGAGAGGCTAGAAACACGCCTACTCCCATGGGAGGAGAACCAGGAAGTGCAAAGAATAGAAAAATAAAAAGTAATTACGGCGATTTACATTTTTTTAAACGGCATGTCAGCATCTAGGCAAGGAAGAGAATACATACAGATATTGTTCAAAATTTGGGTGGAACCCCGCTTTAAACCTTCTGGTACAAAGTCATTTGGGGTGATGAGACCAAAATTGAGCTTTTTGGCCACCATCATAAACACTACTTTTGGAGAGGAGTCAACAAGGCCTATGATGAAAGGTACACCATTCCAACTGTGAAACACGGAGGTGGATCACTCATGTTTTGGGGAGGTGTGAGCTACAAAGGCTCAGGAAATTTGATCTAAATTGTTGGCAAGATGAATGCAGTATGTTATCAAAAAATACTAGAACATTTGCATTTATCAGCCAGGAAGCTGCGAATGGGACATATGTGGGCATTTCAACATGACAAGCTAAGGGGAAAATAATACTGGGAGTATGCTATAGGCCCCCTAACCTGAGGGGGAGACAAATCTCCTATCACAATTTGGATTAGTAGCAAGGATGGGAAGTGTTATCATAATGGGGGATTTTAATGATCCAGACATAGACTGGGCGGAGGGAACCACACATTCATCTAAGGCTCGCCAGTTCCTAAATGTCTTACAGGACAATTTTATGGGTCAGATGGTAGACGCACCAACTAGAAATAAAGCGTTACTAGATCTACTGATTACCAACAATACAGACCTGATCACGGATGTGGAAATACGGGGCAATTTAGGTAACAGCGATCACAGGTCAATTGGCTTCAGTATAAATCACACAAATAGGAAACATAACAGTAATACAAAGACACTGAATTTCAAAAGAGCCAACTTCCCTAACCTACGAACCTTGCTAGAAGGCATAAATTGGGATAAAATCTTAGGAATAAAGACCACAGAGGAGAGATGAGTTTGCTTTAAGAGCATATTAAATAAGGGCATTAGCCAATGCATCCCATTGGGTGATAAATTTTAAGAGCGCGAACAAAAGTCCTGGATGGCTTAACTCCAATGTAAAAATGCACATAAAAGCAAAGGAGAAGGCCTTCAAAAAATTCAAGGTTGAGGGATCATCACCAGCATTCAGACTTTATAAAGAATGCAACAAGAAATGTAAGGATGCAATAAAGACAGCTAAGATAGAACATGAAAGACACATAGTGGAGGAGAGCAAAAAAAATCCCAAGAAATTCTTTAAGTATGTAAACAGTAAAAAAGGGAGGACAGGCCATATTGGCCCCATAAAGAATGAGGAAGGACATCTGGTTACAAAGGATGGGGAGATGGCAAAGGTATTGACTTTGTTCTTCTCCTCAGTCTTCACGAGTGAATCGGGGGGCTTCAGTAACCAAAACTGCAGTGTTTATCCTCATGACACATCACAGGAAGCACCTCCATGGTTAACAGAGGACAGAATTAAAATTAGACTTGGGAAACTTAACATTAATAAATCACCGGGACCAGATGGCTTGCACCCGAGGGTAGTTGGGGAACTCAGTCAAGTAATTGCCAGACCGTTGTTCCTCATTTTTACTGAAAGTCTACTGACTGGAATGGTACCAGCTGATTGTAGCACCAATATTTAAAAAGGGCCCAAAATACATCCCTGGGAATTACAGACCAGTTTGCCTAACATCAATAGTATGTAAACTTTTGGAGGGGATGATAAGGGACTATATACAAGATTTTAGTAATGAGAACGGTATCATTAGCAGTAATCAGCATGGATTCATGAAGAATCGTTCTTGCCAAACCAATCTGTTTACCTTCTATGAGGAGGTTAGTTGCCATCTAGATAAAGGAAGGCCCGTAGATGTGTATCTGGATTTTGCAAAAGCATTTGACACAGTTCCCCATAAACGTTTACTGTACAAAATAAGGTCCGTTGGCATGGACCATAGGGTGAGTACATGGATTGAAAACTGGCTACAAGGGCGAGTTCAGAGGGTGGTGATAAATGGGGAGTACTCGGAATGGTCAGGGTTGGGTAGTGGGGTCCCCCAGGGTTCTGTGCTGGGACCAATCCTATTTAATTTGTTCATAAACGACCTGGAGGATGGGATAAACAGTTCAATCTCTGTATTTGCAGACGATACTAAGATAAGCAGGGCACTAACTTCTTCGCAGGATGTGGAAACCTTGCAAAAGGTCTGAACAAATTAATGGGGTGGGCAACTACATGGCAAATGAGGTTTATTGTAGAAAAATTTAAAATAATGCATTTGGGTGGCAAAAATATGAATGCAATCTATACACTGGGGGAGAACCTCTGGGGGAATCTAGAATGGAAAAGGACCTGGGGGTCCTAGTAGATGGTATGCAATTCCAAGCTGCTGCTAACAAAGCAAACAGAATATTGGCATTAAAAAAGGGATTAACTCCAGAGCTAAAACGATAATTCTCCCGCTCTACAAGACTCTGGTCCGGCCGCACCTGGAGTATGCTGTCCAGTTCTGGGCACCAGTCCTCAGTAAGGATGTACTGGAAATGAAGCGAGTACAAAGAAGGGCAACAAAGCTAATAAAGGGTCTGGAGGATCTTCGTTATGAGGAAAGGTTGCGAGCACTGAACTTATTCTCTCTGGAGAAGAGACGCTTGAGAGGGGATATGATTTCAATTTATAAATACTGTACTGGTGACCCCACAATAGGGATAAAACTTTTTTGCGGAAGGGAGTTTAACAAGACTTGTGGCCACTCATTAAAATTAGAAAAAAAGAGGTTTAACCTTAAACTACGTAGAGGGTTCTTTACTGTAAGAGCAGTAAGGATGTGGAATTCCCTTCCACAGGCGGTGGTCTCAGCGGGGAAAATTGATAGCTTCAAGAAACTATTAGATAAGCACCTGAATGACCGCAACATACAGGGATATACAATGTAATACTGACATATAATCACACACATAGGTTGGACTTGATGGACTTGTGCCTTTTTTCAACCTCACCTACTATGTAACTATATATATGTAACTGTATGTGCCCGGTTCAAATTTCATTAATCAGATTTACATCCACTTTAAGGTCTGGAGACTGACTAGGCCACTCCAGGACCTAATGTGTTTCTTCTTTAGCTACTCCTTTGTTGCCTTGGCCGTGTGTTTTCGGTCATTGTCATGCTGGAATACCCATACACGACCCATTTTCAATGCCCTGGCTGAGGGAAGGAGGTTCTCACCCAAGATTTCACAGTACATGGCCCTGTCCATTGTCCCTTTTAATGTGATTAAGTTGTCCTGTCCCCTTAGCAGAAAACACTCCCAAATCATAATGTTTCCACCTATATGTTTGTGGGTGGGGATGGTGTTCTTGGGGTCATAGGTAGCACTCCTCCTCCTAAACATGGCGAGTTGAGTTGATGCCAAAGAGCTTGGTTTTGGTCTCATCTGACCACAACATTTTCACCCAGTTTTCCTCTGAATCATTCAGATGTTCATTAGCAAACTTCAGACAGGACCTGTACATGTGTTTTCTTGAGCAGGAGGACCTTGTGGGCGATGCAGGATTTCAGTCCTTCACGGCGCAGTGTGTTACCAATTGTTTTCTTGGTGACTGTGGTCCCAGCTGCCTTGAGATCATTGACCAGATTCTCACATGTATTTCTGGGTTGATTCCTCGCCGTTGTCACTAACACTCCACGAGGTGAGATCTTGCATGGAGCCCCAGACCGAGGGAGATGGACAGTTATTTTGTGTTTCTTCCATTTGCGAATAAGCGCACCAGCTGTTGTCACCCTCTCACCAAACTGCTTGGCGATGGTCTTGTAGCCCATTCCAGCCTTGTGTAGGTCTACAATCTTGTCCCTGACATCCTTGGACAGCTCTTTGGTCTTGGCCATGGTGGAAAGATTGGAATCTGATTACTTCTGTGGATGGGTGTCTTTTATACAGGTAACAAGCTGAGATTAGGAGCACTCTCGTAAAGGGAGTGCTCCTAATCTCCGATCGTTACCTGTATAGAAGACACCTGGGAGCCAGAAGTCTTGCTGATTTGATAGAGGATCAAATACTTATTTCACTCATTAAAATGCAAATCAATTTTTATAACTTTTTTGAAATGCGGTTTTCTGGATATTTTTGTTGTTCTGTCTCTCACTGTTAAAATAAACCGACCAATAAAATTATAGACTGTTAATTTCTTTGTCAGTGAGCAAACATACAAAATCAGCAGGAGGATCAAATACTTTTCCTGTGTGTGTGTGTGTATGTGTATGTATATATGTATATATATATATATATATATATATATATATATAATGTCTTAATTTTCAAAAAAAAAAAAACTTGCCATGCCTCTTTCTAAATACCTTGGACTGTCTACATTCCAAAAAGGGGTAATTTGGGGAATATTTGTACTGTTCTGACATTTTTGGGCCGCAAGAAATGAGTTCAGCCATCAGTACATCAGGATTGATACATTTTCAAATATATCCCATAGTTTGCGGACTCTATAATTTCCCAAAAGACTAAATAATATACACTGAGTTGAGTTATTTTCACCAAAGAAATGTAACTCAATACATCTGGGCCTAAATTGAATGAAGAAAGATTATTTATTTGCTCTCATCTGACCACAACACTTTCCCCCAGTTCTCCTCTGAATCATTCAGATGTTATAACCGGAAACAAAGAAAAAAGTGTTTTTCAGTTTTCGGTCTTTTTTTGTTTAGCAAAAAGTAAAAACCCAGTGGTGAATAAATACTACCCAAAAAAAAAGCTCTATTTGTGTGAACAATATTATAAAAATTGGGTACAGTGTTGCATGACTGCGCAATTGTCATTCAAAGTGTGACAGCGCTGAAAGCTGAAAATTGTCCTGGGCAGGTAGGGGGTAAAAGTGCCCGGTATTGAAGTGGTAAACGGGCCCAACCGCCTGTGTGCAACAGCCCTAAAGCTAGACTTGGATAGTGGTAAAAGGTTACAACCTCTGCATGTCTTTATTGATGTCTGCATTCCCTGTGGGGTGATTCTCCACCTTTTAATGGTCAACATTGTCATCAGGATTGAAAATGAGGGAAAATCTAGAATTTTGAATGTCACTAGAATAGGAATAGAGGGGAAATCCTTGGGTCCTGCTTTACACCGGGGCGACATGAAGCGCTTTTCTAGAAGCATTTCAACGGTCGACATGAAGATTCCCATTGTATCCTATGGTGCCCATTCACATCTGAGCATTATGTTGCTTAAAGCTTGTCACTTGAAAAAGCACACAACCTTCTTTGGGGAAGTCTCATCTATTGGTCCTTATAGAATGGAAGTGCCTAAAAACACATTTTTCGAATCTCCTCCCAGCAGCCAGCTTTCCACTGGCTAAAACAAAAACACTCAAGCGTGAAAAACGCATGTACAAGCGTTACTTAACCTGAAAAAGCTCCAAAAATGCTTGAAGAACCTCAAGTGTAAACCTAGCCTTCATAGGGACACTTGTTCTGGTGTTCCCTCGCTTTGGAAGGGAATAATTACAAATGGATACCATATTGCTCTCTTCCCCGGAATGCAGTGCTCCCCTCCGCTGTCTGTTACTCCAGGTTGGGGATGGGCCCTTGCCTTCTTCCCTTACACTGTAGGAGCAGGGGTCTTGTGAGAGCTGTGACCAGCCAGGCAGTGAGAAGAAAAGTCTTCATGGGGCTGTTTGCATGATAGACATGTGCACAGCCCAAAAATTTGTTCATTTTCGTTTTATTAGTTTATTATTTTTTTCGTTTTTCGGGTCATTCGTTATGATCGCGATTCGTAAATGCGTACATTTGTAAATTAGAACATTCGTTCATTTGTACATTTTTACATTTGTACATTTTTACATTTGTACATTCGTAAAATCGTACATTTGTGAATTAGAAAATTTGTAAATTCGAAGTTTGAAAATCCAAAAACCCGAAAATTCAAAAATCTGAAATAGTAACTAACTATTATAGGTATTGTAATTTCCTTTCAAATTTGACTGTCGGTGAACGTAACAAATACGAATTTATCCGAAGTTACGAATTATCCAAAACGAATGCTGCATCTAAACAAATGGAACGGAACAAAGTAATAATAAAT
This sequence comes from Aquarana catesbeiana, assembly GCF_042186555.1. NCBI lineage: Eukaryota > Metazoa > Chordata > Amphibia > Anura > Ranidae > Aquarana > Aquarana catesbeiana. Next base: position 639,800,552 of record NC_133328.1, read on the forward strand.
AATAATATTAAAATTTTGTTATTATTATTATTATTGTTATTTATTATTATTAATTAATTGCGTTCCATTCCGTTTTTTCGGATCATTCATAACTTCGGATAAATTTGTATGTGTTACGTTCACTAACAGCCAAATTTGAAAGGAAATTACAAAACCTATCATTTAAAAGTTACTAGTAATTACTAATAGTTAAATTATTATTAATGAACTATTATTTCAGATTTCCGAATTTTCTAATTCACTAATTTACTAATGTACGAATGTAGGAATGTACGAATTTACGAATGTCCAATTTTATCGAATTTACGAATATTCGGAAAAATTCGTTAAACGGGTTTTCGTTAATTCGAATGATCCCGAATTAACGAATTTGTCGAAATTCGTTAAAAAAAACACGAATTCGAAACAAAACGAATTGCACGTGCCTATTGCATGAAGAGGAAGAGGGCCTGCGGGAGCAAGGACCAAGACAAGTAGTTCCGTTTATTTCCATCCCTCCAATCCATGAGCATGGAACCCATGTACTGTGGTGGTGAGTGAGCTTCAATGCACTGGTAAATTTACCAGCAGCCTGAACTGGGGCTTCAAAGCGTTCCTAAAGCTAAAACGTTTTGGATGGAGTAGGGAAGAGTTATCCCTGTTGAGTTTTTCACTATTGCCGTCTGTGGTCCTGTGTGAAGACTTCACTTCCTGTCCCAGAGTCACAATAGACCTTGAGAGAAAACACACTTATAGCTGAAACGCGTGGCCACATGGGAAGATTTCTTCTGTTTAGTAACCTCATATTCTCTCCTGATACTCTGGTCACCAAGACAAAGTATGAATTTCCCCAATAGGGACACAGCATTAACCGCTTCAATACCGGGCGCTTATACCCCCTTCCTGCCCAGCGCTCTCACACTTTGAATGCCAATCACTGTACCCAAACAAAATTTTTATCATTTTATTTTTCACACAAATAGAGCTTTCTTTTGGTGGTTTTTACTCACTACTGGGAAAAAAGTGCGAAAATTTTGAAAAACACTTTTCTTTTTTTTTTTTTAGTTTCTGATAAAATTTAGCAAATAAGTCATTTTTATTCATAAGTTTGGGCCAAAATGTATACTGCTACATATCTTTGGTAAAAATAACCCCAGTTTGTGTAAATTATTTGGTCTGTGTGAAAGTTATAGCGTCTACAAGCTATGGTGCCAATCATTGGAAATTGATCACATCTGATGTACTGACGGCCTCATTTCTTCAACACACAATTGTCATAATAGGTTATTTCTCGCATTCGGCATACTCCCAATTACACCCCAAAATATATTCTGCTACATGTGGTGATACCACATGTGTGAGACTTTTCCACAGCCTGGCCACATACAGAGGCCCAACATGCAGGGAGCACCTTCAGGTGTTCTAGAAGCATAAATTACACATCTAATTTCCGAACGATCTATTACACTTTTGAAGGCCCTGGAGCACCAGGAACGTACACTCTATGAGGCATTATAAGTCTTTTGAACGGTTCATATTTTTCCACAAGTCTTCGAAAAACGTGGAAAGAAAATGAAAACGATTTTGTTTTGTTTGTTTTTTAACACAAAGTGGTCAATTTATAAGAGATTTCTAACGCATAGCATGTACATAGCAGACATTACACCCCAAAATACATTCTGATACTCGTCCCTGATTGGCTGTGTCAGGGTGACAAGCCTCGTTCCCGATCACCGCTCTTCGCACCCCGCACGAGGACAGTGCACGTGACTGGCTGTGATTGGACACAGCCGGTCATGTGGTAAGGAGCCATTTTTATTGAATCTTTACACTGATCTGGGATGGGCTGTGTTCCGAGGGACACGCCTCATCCCCGATCGCCGCACTGCGGGCCCCCAGGGACACGCAGGAGCGGCAAGAACGAGAGGACGTCATATGTTGCCCACTCAGGATGGTAGAGTTTTCCTGCCGGCGTCCTTTTACTATGGCCCGGTATGGAAGTGATATATATATATATATATATATTTTTTTTTTAATATATATTTTAATTTAATATTTTTTATATATATATATATATATATATATATATATATATATATATATATATATATATACACACACATATGTGTGTCTATAGTTGTGTGTTTGGAAATCTCCCTCTACTAAGTCTGGCTGCATCCATTTTAACTGTGGGCAGCTGAAGCTGTCCAAAGACATGCTGGTAGGTTAATTGGCTTCTGTCCAAAAATTGGCCCGAGTATATGAATGTGAGTTGGGGGCCTTGGATTGTGGGCTCCTTGAGGGTAGGGACTGATGTGAGTGCGATGTATGTGTGGAGCGCTGCGCAAATTGACAGCGCTATATGGGCACCTTAAATAAATAATAATATAATTTATTAATGAGACACAATGTACAGGGATAGGGAGAATTGTAAACATGCACCCACAATCACTCAGTTTGTACTGGATGGACTGGTGTCTTTATTCAACCTTACTAACTATGTAACTGAAGCTGCTGCCTGTTCGCTTCCTGGATTTACACAGACACACAGAGGCACACCTCTGGCTCTGCAGCTCTCATTGGCCCTCTTATGACTCAAACTCTCACCAGAGAGAGAGCTGTGCATGTTGTCATAAGACTAGGATAATGACCAAACAAGAAACAGGAAGTGGGCTGTATAAGGGATTTACTGGCATGTTTTACTATCCAAAGTTAAAACAACAAGATTTAATAGTTCCGCTTTAAAGACTAATGACATCACTGAGAATGCAGCCTATCCAATCACTAGAGAGCGATGACATCACTGAGAATGCAGCCTATCCAATCACTAGAGAGCGATTACATCATTGAGAATGCAGCCTATCCAATCACTAGAGAGCGGTGACATTACTGAGAATGCACCCTATCCAATCACTGGATATATAATGAATGAATTCGACATGATTTGAGATTCAGTACAACGAATATCGACACTCTTTGAATAATGACAAGTAAAATGAATTAACGTAACATAATGAATATAACAGAACAAAATTATGTATTTCACAAATGACAACGAACCGAAACTAAACGAAATTTCTCATTGTGCACAAGTCTAGTGTTTTATACAATTTATTACATATTATACTGTAGGTCAATTCCCAGTGATGTCACTGCTCTTTAGTGAATGGATAGGCTGCATTCTCAGGGATGTCACCGGTCTCTAGTGAATGGATAGGCTGCATTCCCAGTGATGTCATTGGTCTCTAGTGATTGGATAGGCTGCATTCCCAGTGATGTCATTGGTCTCTAGTGAATGGATAGGCTGCATTTCCAGTGATGTCATTGGTCTCTAGTGATTGGATAGGCTGCATTCTCAGTGATGTCCCCGGTCTCTAGTGATTGGATAGGCTGAATTCTCAGTGATGTCACCGCTCTCTAGTGAATGGATAGGCTGAATTCTCAGTGATGTCACCGCTCTCTAGTGAATGGATAGGCTGAATTCTCAGTGATGTCACCGCTCTCTAGTGAATGGATAGGCTGCATTCTCAGTGATGTCCCCGGTCTCTAGTGATTGGATAGGCTGAATTCTCAGTGATGTCACCGCTCTCTAGTGAATGGATAGGCTGAATTCTCAGTGATGTCACCGCTCTCTAGTGAATGGATAGGCTGAATTCTCAGTGATGTCACCGCTCTCTAGTGAATGGATAGGCTGCATTCTCAGTGATGTCCCCGGTCTCTAGTGATTGGATAGGCTGAATTCTCAGTGATGTCACCGGTCTCTAGTGAATGGATAGGCTGAATTCTCAGTGATGTCACCGGTCTCTAGTGATTGGATAGGCTGAATTCTCAGTGATGTCGCCGCTCTCTAGTGAATGGATAGGCTGCATTCTCAGTGATGTCATTGGTCGCTAGTGAATGGATAGGCTGCATTCTCAGTGATGTCACCAGTCTCTAGTGAATGGATAGGCTGCATTCTCAGTGATGTCATTGGTCGCTAGTGAATGGATAGGCTGCATTCTCAGTGATGTCACCGGTCTCTAGTGATTGGATAGGCTGCATTCTCAGTGATGTCATTGGTCTCTAGTGATTGGATAGGCTGCATTCTCAGTGATGTCACCGGTCTCTAGTGAATGGATAGGCTGCATTCTCAGTGATGTCATCGGTCTCTAGTGATTGGATAGGCTGCATTCTCAGTGATGTCATTGGTCTCTAGTGAATGGATAGGCTGCATTCTCAGTGATGTCACCGGTGTCTAGTGAATGGATAGGCTGCATTCTCAGTGATGTCACCGGTCTCTAGTGAATGGATAGGCTGCATTATCAGTGATGTCACTGGTCTCTAGTGATTGGAGAGGCTGCATTCTCAGCGATGTCACCGGTCTCTAGTGAATGGATAGGCTGCATTCTCAGTGATGTCACTGGTCTCTAGTGATTGGATAGGCTGCATTCTCAGTGATGTCACCGGTCTCTAGTGATTGGATAGGCTGCATTCCCAGTGATGTCATTGGTCTCTAGTGAATGGATAGGCTGCATTCCCAGTCATGTCATTGGTCCCTAGTGAATGGATAGGCTGCATTCTCAGTGATGTCACCGGTCTCTAGTGAATGGATAAGCTGCATTCTCAGTGATGTCACCGCTCTCTAGTGATTGGATAGGCTGCATTCTCAGTGATGTCATTGGTCGCTAGTGAATGGATAGGCTGCATTCTCAGTGATGTCACCGGTCTCTAGTGATTGGATAGGCTGCATTCTCAGTGATGTCACCGGTCTCTAGTGATTGGATAGGCTGCATTCTCAGTGATGTCACCGGTCTCTAGTGATTGGATAGGCTGCATTCTCAGTGATGTCATTGGTCTCTAGTGATTGGATAGGCTGCATTCTCAGTGATGTCACCGGTCTCTAGTGAATGGATAGGCTGCATTCTCAGTGATGTCATCGGTCTCTAGTGATTGGATAGGCTGCATTCTCAGTGATGTCACTGGTCTCTAGTGAATGGATAGGCTGCATTCTCAGTGATGTCACCGGTCTCTAGTGAATGGATAGGCTGCATTCTCAGTGATGTCACTGGTCTCTAGTGATTGGATAGGCTGCATTCTCAGTGATGTCACCGGTCTCTAGTGAATAGATAGGCTACATTCTCAGTGATGTCATCGGTCTCTAGTGATTGGATAGGCTGCATTCTCAGTGATGTCACTGGTCTCTAGTGATTGGATAGGCTGCATTCTCAGTGATGTCACCGGTCTCTAGTGATTGGATAGGCTGCATTCTCAGTGATGTCATTGTTCTCTAGTGAATGGATAGGCTGCATTCTCAGTGATGTCACCGGTCTCTAGTGAATGGATAGGCTGCATTCTCAGTGATGTCATCGCTCTCTAGTGAATGGATAGGCTGCATTCTCAGTGATGTCACCAGTCTCTAGTGATTGGATAGGTGTATGAGCTCTAAAGATTAATTCGGTATGTTCTCAGAACATCCTTCCTATCCGCACGAAAGCTGTGCATAGGACGGTCTTGGACTTTTCAGCACAACAATCACTGTAGGCACAAGGCCAAGTTGACCCTCCAGTGGTTACAGCAGAAAAAGGTGAAGGTTCTGGAGTGGCTATCGCAGTCTCCTGACCTTAATATCATCGAGCCACTCTGGGGAGATCTCAAACATGCGGTTCATGCAAGACAACCAAAGACTCTGCTTGACCTGGAGGAATTTTGCCAAGACGAAGGGGCATCTCTACCACCCGCATAGACAACTACTACAAAACACTGACCGCTGTCATTGATGGTAAAGGGGGGGCAATACACAGTATTAAGATCTAAGAGATACAGACTTTTAAACAGGGGACATTTCATTGGTTTACTTTTTGCCATACTTTGTTTTATCATTTGGCCATTCTGTTATGACCTACAGTTACAGAATTGGAAACCCATAAGAAATATAAAAAAATTATTTTGCATGCACACTTTTGTTTTTGTTTAAAAATGGTACATGCTGTATATTACCAAAGGGTATGCGCACTTTTGAGCACAACTGTAAGTTCTATAAAATGTCAAATACAAGGTACTTTCCTGGAACCAATGTACAGCTCCCGTCTCGGATCTGGAGATTTATGACGACGGCGTGTTTGCTTTTGTTATGTAGGTAAATGAGGTCTATTGTTCTCTGTTAGCAGATATCTAGAAGGTTATGTTATGCTAGCAAGTCAGAATAATTCAGATACTCAGATCAGTCACAGCCTCTCTCTCCTATGACTTATAGACGCATGTAAATTAAATGTATAAGTGGGCCTTTTAGAACGACTATTCACTATACAATCTGATTGTAAAAGATCCTATAAATACGCCACCAATTATGTAGAGAACGGGGCCTGCCTGCTTTGATATTAAAAGTTGTTTTATTTTTTTCTAAAACATGTCATACTTACCTGCTCTGTGTAATAGTTTTGCAGAGACTAGAGCAGCCGCGATCCTCCTTTTCTCGGGTTTCTGGCTCCTCCCCCTTGACCAGTGACCCCATAGCAAGCCGCTTGCTATGGGGGCACTAGTGCCATATAAGACGCATAGAGCCACGGCTCGGCCCTGCTCCCCGCTCTTGCCTCATCGGCTCACTGGTTGTGATTGACAGCGGTGGGAGCCATTGACTCTCGCTGCTGTGTCTCAGCCACTGAGGAGAGAGAGAGAGACCAGGGACAGCCGAGGCTCCTGTGCACATAGCTGGATCGAGAGGAGGCTGAGGTAAGTATTGGGGGGGGGCTACAGGGTGTAAGGTTAGTGTTGGGGTTCAGTACTTTAAGGGTTAAGTGTGGAGAAGTAGATTGAATAGGGTAGAGAATGTTAAGTATAACTATAGGTCATTTTTTTTGGTGGGAAGGTTTCATCTTATGTTACGTGTTCATTCCCGTCTATAACTCCCCCCCCCCCCTTCTTCCTTACTTCCGGTTACTTGGACATCAATAAAAGGAATAGAGGGTGTAGTCGTCACTGGGAGAGGAAAGTACAGGCAACAGTAAAAACATTGTCAAAAAGTTCTAAGGTTTACTTAGGACAGGTTAAAGGTGAAGTGTTGGGCTAAGTGATAAGAGCCCCATGGGCATCCGCACCATAGGGCAAGGGGGTCAATTGCCCCCCCCCCCCGGAATCTTAAGAGTGTTGAAGCCAGAGTGAAGACACTTGCCCCCTGTGTTACAATGGCCGGCGTGGCTGCCTCCGCAGCAGCCGTGGACTTTTTTTTCAAAGCCTGCTGCTGGCCTGGGGGCTGGGGCTGCTCTCAGTCTTTTCAGACCACACCTCTGTCCCTCCCTCCTCACCCCCGGCCTGAGCATCGGATTGGCTCTGCCGCTCGGGCCTCTGCTTAACATCACCGTGACCCGGCTGTCCCGTGATTGGCTGCTGCCTCAGCCTGCCTCTGACTGTGTAAATGTATGTTGTGCCCACGCCGATCCGGCCGGCCGGCGTGGTGCCGGCTCCTCCCACAGGTGCGTGGCGTGCAGTGGCCGAGATGACAGAGAATACACTGCCTGGCTGCCAGTGCCTGTCCTGGGCCTATCGCTGAAGAACCACAGGTAACAGCAGTGCCTGTGCCAGGACACCACTGTGTACATCTTTTTGTATTGCAAATTGCAATACATGACCTTAAAATGATACCCCACCCCCCTGAAAAAAGTTCAGCGGACGCCCATGAAGAGCCCCTTCACTTAGGGCAGGGGTCTCCAAACTATGGCCCTCCAGTTGTTCAGGAACTACAATTCCCATCATACCTAGTCTTGTCTGTGAATGTTAGAGTTTTGCAATGCCTCATGGGACGTGTAGTTCCGCAACAGCTGAAGGGCCGTAGTTTGGAGATCTCCAGCTTAGGGGATGAGTTGCTTATCTGACAAGAAGCCCAATTGCCGACTGAAGGAGTGCACATGGTAGGCTGACAACACCAGTGCTCATTGTGAGACAGTGATTTAGTGTTGTCAGCTTGCAACAGGAAGTGCCGTTCCTCATAAAAATAAAAAAAGATGATTATTGCTAGGAATTACAGAAACTTTAAGAGTTGGGCACACTTGAGTTTGTGGCATGTGTTCTTAGTAATGCATTGGCCAGCTACTAGACATGTGAGATTACTTTGGTACGAATCGGAAATTCGTACATTCGTGAGGATCCGAAATACGAATTTTTATGCGTACGAATTTTGTACGAAATACGAAATTCCGTTTACGAACTTCGGATAACTTTATCATAAGGAACTTTCGTTATTGTTACGAAAAGTTTACGAACCTAACGAAAATCCGTATTTCGTAGGAGTCCAAATTGAATTTCGGACACGAATTATGAATTTAATTTTAAAATGAAACGAAACAAATTTATTGATGGCGCACATGTCTACCAGCTACCTTAACCACACTTATTCTAGGAGCCAGGAGCCTCACATCAACGGCCATCACCCAGTGCCCAGAACAAGTGTGTCGATATTCCAATCAAATAGTGTGGTGTTAAATCAATAAAGAATAATAAAAAAATCCACAAAACTTAATGTGCACAAAAACTAAAATTAAATAAATAAAGTCCCAATTCATAAAGTGAAAAAATAGGAAAAGTTCATAATTAATATGCAATCTCCAACATGATAAGTGTACAGTATAATCCCAAATCCAAGTGCAAGTAAAAAAAAAAGCTTATCCCAATGCAAGAATCATATGAAGCTTGATAAGTGTTAAATCCAAAAAGGTGCTGTAACGGAACGTCCCACACTCTTCTTGCGTGCTTCCGTCATATACCGCTTCCTCCCGTCTGAATATAGATATCAGATATTATAGCCGCATATTACAACCAAGAACTAGGCAGGACTCATTTGGCTGCAAAGCTGGAACTCTTTATTTGTACAAGAATACAGGCTTTTATACACTTGAGAAGGAGGTTCCCCCCTCCTCCTGATCAGATTATGCCTTCATGCAGCATCTATGCTAGATTCGCCCATCTTTACCCTGTGTTGCAATAGTACCTATACAATGGTGTTAAAAAATAAACCATAAATTCAAAATATTCATCACATTATACATACCAATTTATCAAAAAATATTACCCCTTCTCAGGATGACTGCCCATAACAAGCTCCACTTGCTTGTGAGCAGGGGTGAATTCATGCAAGGATCATAAAGATTCCCATACCATGGAAAAGGGACTTGTAAAAATGACACCTTTAAAGTGGAGCTCCACCCACTTTTACAACTCTTCAGCATCCCTCACTAAACTGTGCACTGTAAACGAATTGGATATGTTTTTTTTTTTTTTCTCAGCACCTACTGTATATCTGCTGTATTCATTTTTCACTTCCTCCTCCCTGGCCGCGGCCCATCGCATCATTTCCTGTTTGCAATGCCTTCTGGGAAGGGGCGGCAACTTCCTCTGACAGTGCCGTTGCTATGGAAACCTGACCTGAAACCTATTACACTGCTTGTGCTGCACTGAGCATGTGCGAGATCTGCAAGGATGAGATCCAGGAAGAAATACAGTCTGGCTTCAGATGCCCACACTTAAGATGGCCACGGCCTGCTGTAAGTTTATAAAATAACAAACTACTGCTATAAACTAACAAAACAGACCTTAGTTTGCAGACTAACTTTACTAGAATACATTAAGCTTGTGTATTATAGGGGTATTTTTATTTAAAAAGTATCATTTCGGCTGGAACACCACTTTAATTTAAAAATTGTTCCAGGAGCAGATCATACTAGTGTTTACCTAAATATGGCCATGTGTGTTCTTAACAAGGCTATGTCTTTTTAGAGTTTTGTAATAAAAAGTGTTTTTATATATAAATGGTTATGCATTTTTCTTTATTGGTTGCCTTCAAAATCCCATAAGAGGGTCTTTTTCCCCCAATTTCAAGTACAGAAATAGGGATGGTGGCAACCACTTCCCAGAACAGAATAAACATACATTAGAAACAAAGTTTTATAAAGATCGGATTCAGATTTTCTCTCCAAAAAAAGAACACAATTCAAAATTCCCCATGGGGTTTGGTTTTATATTGGAGTAGTGCTAATGCTTTGCGGGAGAGGGGGGTCTCATAGTCTCATAGACTATACGTGTCTCTCTTGCTATTTTTACACTGCTTTACTTTTCTCCAAGGATACTAAAACTCCCACCAACCATTTCTTACATTCTATAATTCCCTCCAGACAACTTTACAGGACCTTTTCCCACCCATATCCCAGCATGGAGGGGCTCAGTGAAGGTGGTGGTGAAGGTGTGGAGGTGTCTGATCGGGTCACACAGATCATAAAAGGAGAGCTGCCCGGCCTCATAATCCACATAGATCCTGACTCTGTTACTGGAGAGATTGCCGGGTGACAGGATCACCGTACTGTCGTGTATCACTGAGCACTGACTATCATGTCTGTACAAACCCCAGGATTTGTTATTATACCCGATCCATGAGTGAAACCATCCCGTCCTTTCTATACTGGGGTAACACATCCCGACTATCCAGCGCTCCGATTGGCTGACATCCACTTCCCAGTAATACCGCCCCGAGGAAAACCTCTGACTACCTAATACCTGAGCACAAGTCTCAAATCTCTCCGGTGTTTCTCGGCGATTCTGTCTCGTATTTGACCAGGATACAGTTTTCATGTCATCCGATATCTGTAAATTCTTATGAGCTGTGTTCACATCCAGTAATATGTCTGCAACTTCCTGTATATTGAAACATTTATTTACCGCTTTCATCATCTCAGATAAACCTGTGTGTAAGGTCCGTGTGATCCCAGCTGCATCCAGATCCCCTCCATCATGGAGGAGTCTATCATGTCTCTCTCTGTCCTCATTATCTCCCTCCTCAGTATCACACAAGTCCCCTGTGTCTGATTCCTGTAGGACAGTAAGTGGGTCAGTCATGTTACACAGCTCCACACTGTGACGTATCTTCCTGGACAGATAGTCCTTCTTTATCTCCAGTTGCTGCATCAGATCAGACAACGGGACCGAGAGTTGTTCTTCTTGCATGGTAATATCCCTCAGGGCTCTCTTCTCCAGGTCTTCCAGTTGTCTCCTGAGGTCTCTGAGCAGGGCATTGACTTTCTCCTTTTCACCAGCTGCCTTCTGCTGTATGTTTCTCCTATGTTCCTGCAGACTCTGGACTCTTTCCTGAATCTCCTCTCTCTCTGTGATTAGTCTCTGAAGACCATTTCTGAGTTTCTGTTTCTTCTTCTCAGAGGCCTCATCCAGAGTCTCCACCTTGTGTCCCTGGTGTTCTCCAGCCAAGCTGCAGGACACACAGATGCAGGTAGCCTCCATTGTGCAGTAATACTCCAAGATCTTCTTATGGATGGAGCATTTTCTATTATCCATGGAAGTGGTGGGTTCAGTTAAGATGTGTTCTGGGGCATTGCTGTGGACTTCCAGGTGTCTCTTGCATAAAGAAGCTTCACACAGCAGACAGGATTTAACAGCAAGCACAGGAAAGTGAATGCAGTAAGAACAGAAGATTCCAGTCCTCCCCACTTCTGGCTGAGTGGATCGGAAGGCTTCTACAATGTTACGTAGGGTTATGTTCTTCTGCAGTGCAGGACGAGCCTGGAACTTGTTTCTGCACTGAGGACAGGAATAACCTCCAGACCCCTCCTGTGTATCCAACACACGATCAATACAGACCCGGCAGAAGTTGTGTCCACATCTCAGGTTTACAGGATCTGTATACATGTCCAGACAGACGGAACAGTTCAGCTCCTGTCTCACATCAGCAGACGCCATTTCTGACAGCAGAATAGGGAAACGAAACTGAAATCATTGCACGCTGAGAAACAAAGGAGTTTCACATTTTTCTGTGCAGGGTGGGGCTGAGCTATTCTTCCGGCCTGTATCTATAGCAAACTACAGACTCATGGAATCCACTGTTAATTACAGACTTTGTAAGATTAACCACTTGCCGAACGGGCCATAGCCGAATGACCGCTCCGGCGTGGCCGAATAATTGGGAGGGCGTTCAATGACGTCCTCCCAGAATCGTGCCCCCGGGAATGTCCATGACCGTTGGGTCCTCCGAACCCGGCGCGTCACGGATCTGGGTAAAAGGCCAATGACAGCAGCCTTTTACCACGTGTTCGCTCCGTCCAATGACGGATCGATTAGTTGTCAACAAACCGGAGCATATCCGGTGCAGCTCCTCCCCTCTCCCCACACAGATCGGTACAGCGTGTGAGGAGAGGAGGGAGCCGGGTGCAGCAGCGCTGTGGGCTGGATCTGAAGTGCCCACAGAGCTGATCTGTGCCCATTCATGCTCCAGCCATCCTCATTCAATGCTCATCCATCCCCATTCATCCCCATCTATGGCTCATCCATCCCCATCAATGGCTCATTCATGCTCATCTATGCCCATTCATGGCTCATCCATGCCACATTAATAATTATCTGTGCCACATCCATGCCAAATCAGTGCTCATCCATGCCACATCAGTGCTTATCCGTACCACATCCATGCCACATCAGTGCTCATCCGTGCCACATCAGTGCTTATCCGTACCACATCCATGCCACATCAGTGCTCATTCATGCCACATCAGTGATCATCCATGCCACATCAGTGATCATCCATGCCACATCAATGCCACATCAGTGATCATCCATGCTACATCAGTGATCATCCATGCCACATCAATGCCACATCAGTGATCATCCATGCCACATCAGTGCTCATTTGTGCCACATCAGTAATCATCCGTGCCACATAAGTTCTCATCCGTGCCACATCAGTGCTCATTGATGCCACATCAGCATGGCCGCTGATAGGGGGGGCACCTCCTGTTAAGGGGCCTGGCACACAGAGGGGCTCTGACAGGAAAGGGGATCAATGCGGCAGCAGAACCATGCCCTGTACAGCTCTCTGCAGCAGCTACAAGCCTGTTTCAGCTGCTAGAGGGAGATAAACATATGGTATTGTTCTGTAATTAACCACCAGGGTCGGCATTCACATTTAAATCACCCGCTATTTATATACAAATCGTGGAGGCATTTATATGTAAATGAGGTCGACAAGCCACCACGATTCATATGCAAATCACGCCCCCTTCTCTGCATGCTGCCCACCTAGAGGATGTAAACAGCCACTTCTACCCCCATTGAGCCTGCCACCAGATACTGCACTTGTGGGTAGAGTGGCTTCATACCCGCAGCAGAGGTGAGTAGAGTGAAGGGGTTATTGCTTAGGAAACAAAGGAGAACGGGTAGAGTGCAGGGGTATACAGTGAAGGGATCACCATTGTTACAAAGATAAGCAGGGTGGTGGGGTTTGTGTAGAATCCCCACACCACTTACATGCAAAAGAATTCCAGCTTTGCTCTACATGTTTCAGGGTACTCGTCGGTACTCGTCAGTACTCGTCGTTCCACAGTGGCTCACCTGTTGATCATCTCCTGCTCATCAGTCAAGCCCACAGCCAGCCCCTTCTGGCTATTTAAACTGCCTGGTTCATTTTCTCAATGTCTTTGCCTTGGTCAACATATCTGGAGACTCTCTACTGTGTTCCTGTTGAAGACTTGCCTGGCTGACATCCCTTCTGGTTCCTAATCCTGTCTGCTGCCTCTGACTACGCTGTTCACTGGCTTCCTGATTTCCTGGCTTGTTCTGACTACCCGATTTGGCTACCGAACCCTGGCTATGTTTTGACTACATTTACTATTTGTACCATTTTATTAAAAGGTGTGATTTTTTTACTGCATTTTCTGTCTCCGCTAGTTTCATGGTTCACATCAGTGCTCATCCATGCCACATCAGTTCTCATCCGTGCCACATCCATGCCACATCAGTGCTCATCCGTTCCACATCAGTTCTCATCTGTGCCACATCAGTGCTCACTCGTGCCACATCAGTGCTCATCCGTGTCACATCAGTGCTCATCCGTGCCACATCCATGCCACATTAGTGCTCATCCATGCCACATTAGTGCTCATCCATGCCACATCAGTTCTCATCCATGCCACATCAGTGCTCATCTGTTCCACATCAGTGCTCATCCATGCCACGTCTGTTCTCATCCGTGCCACATCCATGTCACTACAGTGCCCATCAGTGCCACTACAGTGCCTCACAAAAGTGTAATAGGTAGTCAAATTAGATTTAAAATGTATGCCCTTAGAACACCTGATGGTGCTACCTGCATGTTGGGCCTCTGTATGTGGGGAGGCTTTGTAAAAGTCTCACACATGTGGTATTGCCATACTCAGAAGGAGTAGCAGAATTAATTTTGGGGTGTCATTTTTTTGCTATGTACATGCCATGTGTTAGAAATATCTTATAAATTGACAACTTTGTGTAAAAGAAAAATGCATTTTTATTTTCTTTCCACATTTTCCAAAAACTTGTGGAAAAAATTACATGTTCAAAAGACGCATTATGCCTCATAGAACATACGTTGGGGTGTTTACTTTCCAAAATGGCGTCATTGTTTGGGCATTTCCATTGTCCTGGTGCTGCAGGATCTTCAATAGTGTAAGATGTAGTCTAGAAATGATATGTGTAATTTACAGTATCTCACAAAAGTAATTTATAATTTTAATTATTTTATTATATCATTTCATGTGACAACACTGAAGAAATTACACTTTGCTACAATGTAAAGTAGTGAGTGTACAGCTTGTATAACAGTGTAAATTTGCTGTCCCCTCAAAAAAACTCAACACACAGCCATTGATGTCTAAACCGATGGCAACAAAAATGAGTACACCCCTAAGTGAAAATGTCTAAATTGGGCCCAATTAGCCATTTTCCCTCCCCGGTGTCATGTGACTCGTTAGTGTTACAAGGTCTCAGGTGTGAATGGGGAGCTGGTGTGTTAAAATTGGTGTTATCGCTCTCACTCTCTCATACTGGTCACTGGAAGTTCAACATGGCACCCCATGGCTAAGAACTCTCTGAGGATCTGAAAAAAAGAATTGTTGCTCTACATAAAGATGGCCTAGGCTATAAGAAGATTGCCAAGACCCTGAAACTGAGCTGCAGCACGGTGGCCAAGACCATACAGCGATATATCAGGACAGGTTCCGCTCAGAACAGGCCTCGCCATGGTCGACCAAAGAAGTTGAGTGCACGTGCTCAGCGTCATATCCAGAGGTTGTCTTTGGGAAATAGATGTATGAGTGCTGCCAGCATTCCTTCAAAGGTTGAAGGGGTGGGGGGTCAGCCTGTCAGTGCTCGGGCCATATGCCGCACACTGCATCAAATTGGTCTGCATGCCTGTCATCCCAGAAGGAAGCCTCTTCTAAAGATGATGCACAAGAAGTCCCAATAGTTTGCTGAAGACAAGCAGACTAAGGACATGGATTACTGGAACCATGTCCTGTGGTCTGATGAGACCAAGATAAACGTATTTGGTTCAGATGGTGACAAGCGTGTGTGGCGGCAACCAGGTGAGGAGTACAAAGACAAGTGTGTCTTGTCTACAGTCAAGCATGGTGGTGGGAGTGTCATGGTCTGGGGCTGCATGAGTGCTGCCGGCACTGGGGAGCTACAGTTCATTGAGGGGACCATGAATGCCAACATGTACTGTGACATACTGAAGCAGAGCATAGTTACATAGTAGGTGAGGTTGAAAAAAGACTCAAGTCCATCAAGTCCAACCTATGTGTGTGGTTTTTTTTTTGTCAGTATTACATTGTATATCCCTGTATGTTGTGGTGATTCAGGTGCTTATCTAATAGTTTTTTTAAACTATCAATGCTTGCCGCCTGTGGAAGGGAATTCCACATCCTTGCTGCACTCATAGTAAAGAACCCTCTATGCAGTTTAAGGTTAAACCTCTTTTCTTCTTATATTAATGAGTGGCTGTGTGTCATATTAAACTCCCTTCCGCGGAAAAGTTTTATCCCTATTGTGGGGTCACCAGTCCGGTATTTGTCCATTGAAATCATATCCCCTCTCAAGCGTCTCTTCTCCAGAGAGAATAAGTTCAGTGCTCGCAACCTTTCCTCATAACTAAGATCCTCCAGACCCTTTATTAGCTTTTTTGCCCTTCTTTGTATTCGCTCCATTTCCAGTACATCCTTCCTGAGGACTGAAGCCCAGAACTGGACAGCATACTTCAGGTGCGGCCGGACCAGAGTCTTGTAGAGCGGGAGAACTATTGCTTTATCTCTGGAGTTGATCCCCTTTTTAATGCCAATATTCTGTTTGCTTTGCTAGCAGCAGCTTGGCATTGCATGCCATTGCTGAGCCTATCATCTACTAGGACCCCCAGGTCCTTTTCCATCCTAGATTCCCCCAGAGGTTCTCCCCCCAGTGTATAGATTGCATTCAGATTTTTCCCACCCAAATGCATTATTTTACATTTTTCCACATTAAACCTCATTTGCCATGTAGTTGCCCATCCCAGTAATTCGTTCAGATCTACTTGCAAGGTTTCCACATCCTGCGGAGAAGTTATTGCCCTGCTTAGCTTAGTATCGTCGGCAAATACAGAGATTGAACTGTTTACCCCATCCTCCAGGTCGCTTATGAATAAATTAAATAAGATTGGGTCCCAGGACAATACCCTGGGGGACCCCACAACCCACCCCTGACCATTCCGAGTACTCCCCATTTATCACCACCCTCTGAACTCGACCTTGTAGCCAGATCCCCTCCCTTCGGAGACTGGGCCGCAGGGCAGTATTCCAACATGGTAATGACCCCAAACACACCTCCAAGAGGACCACTGCCTTGCTAAAGAAGCTGAGGGTAAAGGTGATGGACTGGACAAGCATGTCTCCAGACCTAAACCCTATTGAGCATCTGTGGGACATCCTCAAGTGGAAGGTGAAGGAGTGCAAGGTCTCTAACATCCACCAGCTCCGTGATGTCGTCATGGAGGAGTGGAAGAGGACTCCAGTGACAACCTGTGAAGCTCTGGTGACCTCCATGCCCAGGAGGGTTAAGGCAGTGCTGGAAAATAATGGTAGCCACACAAAATATTTGACACTTTGGGCTCAATTTGGACATTTTCACTTAGGGGTGTACTCACTTTTGTTGCCAACCGTTTAGACATTAATGGCTGTGTGTTGAGTTATTTTGAGGAGACAGAAAAATTACACTGTTATACAAGCTGTACACTCACTACTTTACATTGTAGCAAAGTGTCATTTCTTCAGTGTTGTCACATGAAAAGGTATAATAAAATATTTACAAAAATGTGAGGGGTGTACTCACTTTTGTGAGATACTGTATGTCCCTAGAACACCTGAAGGTGCTCCCTGCATGTTGGGCCTCTGTATGTGGCCAGGCTGTATAAAAGTCTCACACATGTGGTATCGCCATACTCAGGAGGAGTAGCAGAATGGGCTTTGGGGTGTAGTTGCAAGTATGCATATGCTGTGTGAGAGAAATAACCTGTTAATATGACAATTTTGGGGAAAAAAGAAAAAAAAATCTTCATTTTGCAAAGAATTGTAGGAAAAAATTACAACTTCAAAAAACTTAAAAAAAATACTTTGGAATGTCTATTTTCCAAAAAAGGGGTAATTTTGGGGGATATTTGTACTTTCCTGGCTTGTTAGTGTCTCCAGAAATGAGATAGGCCTTCAGTACATCAGGTGTGATCAATTTTCAGTGATTGGCACCATAGCGTGTAGACTCTATAAGACCCCTTTCACACTGGGGCCGCCCAAACGTTAGCGCCAAAGCGCTACTTGTTTTAGCAGCGCTTAAGTGCTGTTTAACCGGTTGTGGACCAGCTGCTGCAGTTTTACTGCAGCAGGTTGGCTCCGCTGCGCAAAATCACGCTAATGTACGTGATCTCGCGAGGTCTGGATAGCAGGCGCGCGCACCCGCCGCAAGCTCCGTGAGTCCGAACGCGGGTAAACAAGCATTGCCCCGTTCTGCCTAGTGACAAGACACTGATCACCGCTCCCTGTAATCGGGAGTGGTAATCAGTGTCGTGTCACACGTAGCCCCTCCCCTCCACAGTTAGAATCACTCCCTAGGACACACTTAACCCCTGAAGCGCCCCCTCCTGGTTAACCCCTTCGCTGCCAGTCACATTCACACATGTAAATCAATGCATTTTTAATTGCACTGATCGCTGTATAAATGTGAATGGTCCCAAAATAGCGCCAAAATTGTCCGATCTGTCCGCCATAATGTCACAGTCACGATAAAAATCGCTGATCGCTGCTATTAATGGTAAAAAAAAAAAAATTATTAATAAAAATGCCATAAATCTATCCCCTATTTTGTAGACGCTATAACTTTTGTGCAAACCAATCAATAAACGCTTATTGCGATTTTTATTTTACCAAAAATATGTAGAAGAATACATATCGGCCTAAACCGTGGGGAAAAAAAGTTTTTTTATATATTTCTTGGGGATATTTATTATAGCAAAAAGCAAAAAATGTTGCTTTTTTTTCAAAATTGTTGCTATTTTTTGTTTATAGCGCAAAAAATAAAAACCGCAGAGGTGATCAAATACCACCAAAAGAAAGCTCTATTTGTGGGGAAAAAAAGGACGTCAATTTTGTTTGGGTGCAACGTCACATGACCGCGCAATTGTCAGTTAAAGTGACGCAGTGCAGAATCGCAAAAAAACACTCTGGTCGGGAAGGGGGTAAATTCTCCCAGGGCTGAAGCGGTTAAGCGGCGCTTTTCCGCCGCTAGCGGACGAAGAAGGGGTTTAAAAGCGCCCGTCTCGCGGCGCTTCGGAAAGGGCTGCCCATTCGTTGCATCGGTTCGTCCAAACCATTCGTTTGGAATTGGAAGAGTTTATATGGACTCACGATTTCTTCACTTTTAAACATATTTATGGACTGACTGTATAAATTGTCATTTTCCACACAAGTTTTTTTGTTGTCTGGGCATGATAGCACTTTAATATCATTCTTACTAACACGTGTTAGCATGCTTTTTATTTATGGAAATATGTTATAATTAGGTGGCTCGATCAGTTTCCCAGCAGGAACACATATATTCATCTAGCACACAATTTAAAGGGGCAGTGCACATAAATGTATTTTTATTTTATTTATTTAATTTTATTCACTTTATAATAAACCAAGCACTAGAATTTGGCAGCGCCACTCATACCTCCTGTTTATACTTACCTATGGGATATTTTAATTTTTTTTAACTTTTTTTTTTTACTAGTAATGGCGGCGATCAGCGACTTATAGCAGGACTGCGATATTGCGGTGGACATTCTGACACTAACTGCCAATTTTTGGGGACCAGTGACACTAATACAGTGATCAGTGCTATAATAAAAATATGCACTGTCACTGTCCTAAAGACACTGGCTGGTAAGGGGTTAAAGTGTTTGTAAAGTCAAAAGGTGCATTTTATGCATTAAGATAAAAAACCTTCTGTGTGCAGCAGCCCCCCCTTACCCCCCCCCCCCCCGAATACTTACCCTCTGGTCCCTCTCTGTCTAGCGATGTCCACGAATGTCTCATCCGTCCGAGATTCTTCCTCCTGATTGGCCGAGACACAGCAGCAGTGCCGTTGGCTGCCGCTGCTGTCAATCAAAGTCAGCTCGGCAATCAGGGGAGAGAGGGGGCGGGGCTGGGTCATTGGCTGCTGCTGCTGTCAATCAAAGTCAGCTAGGCAATCAGGGGAGAGAGGGAGCGGGGCTGGGTCGGGGCTCCGTGTCTGAATGGACACAGGGAGCTGTGACCCGGCTCGGGTGCCCCCATAGCAAGCTGCTTACTGTCGGGGCAATGAACAGGAGGGAGGGGCCAGGAGCACAGAAGAGGGACCCGAGAAGAGGAGGATCCGGGCCGCTCTGTGCAAATCCACTACAACAAAGCAGGTAAGTATAACATGTTTATTATTTTTATAGGAAAAAAAAACGAGACTTTACAATCCCTTCTGTGTGCAGCACCCCCCCAATACTTACCCGAGCCCCCTCTCTATCCAGCGATGTTGCAAGAGTATCTCGGCTGCCCGAGGCCCTCCCTCCCTATTGGCTGAGACGGCAGCACGGCGCCATCGGCTCCCGCTGCTGTCAATCAAATTTAGTGATCCAGGGAGGAGAGAAAGGGGGCGGGGCCAGGCCGTGGACACAAGGAGCTGCGGCTCACCTCGGGTGCCCCCATAGCAAGCTGCTTGCTGTGGGGGCAGCACGCAACAGGAGGGAGGGGCCAGGAGCGCTGGCGGGGGACCCGAGAAGAGGAGGATCGGGGCTGCTCTGTGCAAAGCCATTTCACAGGTAGGTATAAGATGTTTGTTATTTACTAAAAATAATTAAAAAAAAAAAAAGAGACTTTACAATCACTTTAACATCAGGGGTGATCAAAGGGTTAACTGTGTGCCTAGCCAGTGTTTATACTAGGCAAATGATGTCATACATCCCAGGAGTCTTCAGGAAGGGGAGGAGGGGTTTTCTCAGCTAAGCACACCCTCCTGCCTGCATGCCTGAGCTAAGGGATGGATTCCAGGAAGTAAATGCTACATGAATCATCTGCCCTTACTCAAGATGGCCACGGACCAGAAATGCTGGGTGGTGTCTTTTAAAGTGATTTCTTAGCAAAATGAAGGACGGAGACAGGAAAAAAAAAAATCGTTTTTGGTTTGTGGTCTTCAGATGCAGTGTAGTTCCACCTAAGAGAGAAGGTGGTTGGCTGGCGGCACATACGCGTCGCAACCGCGCATCTTTGCCACCTTCCAACAGCAAGTCCAAACGAGGGCCTGAATGTGAAAACTGAGATTTGTGACACAGGAATGTTCGGCAGCCGATTGCTCCAACCCGCGGCTGAATGTTTGTGTGTCATAGTGACAGAGCCCCGATGATGGGGGCCTTTGTGTGGTCACCGAAATGGAAATTTGTAGCAAATCAAAAGTTTTTAATAAAACAAATTTTGGACTCCAAGCAGGTGTAGGGCCCGTTTTATACTGATACAGTACGGAATTCACAGCAAATTCGCTTGCAGATTCCACACCGCGTCAAAAACCGCAACCTGTTCATGCGAACCGATGGCGGAGTGTGTGTTGAAGCGGAATCCCACCCTAAAATTTTTTTTTTTCAGAATCGGACTCCTCTAAACCTATAAAAAAGCATTTGGAGGAAAAAAATGTTTTATACTTACCAGAATCGCCCTGTTGCTATGTAATCCTCCTAATCTGCCCACATTCCTGGTCCGCAGAGCTCCTCGTCACTTCCTCCCTCGCCTGTGCTCCTGGGAAATGATCATGTGGTCTCTGTGGGCAGTACTGTGATGTTGCCATAACAACGGGGCGGGACCTTCCTCCGTCGCCGCCCGTCGTTATGGCAACTTTAGAAACAATCGGGCGCTACGGCCGGTGAATCGCGCATGCGCGGGATCGAGAGGTGCACGCTGGTTGCCCAGCATGCACCTCTCCAAAGCTAATACGGGGAGAGATATCGATTGGGCTTCACATGCCCGCAATCGAAATGGCAACGGCCACAACAGGAGGGACAAACTTGTGAGCATTAAATTTATATTTTAGCAACATCCACTATTAACCTTGTATAATCTTTTTGTTATTTAACCCTTTCATGACTAAGACTATTTTTGAAATTTGGTGTTTACAAGTTAAAATCCGTATTTTTTGCTAGAAAATTACTTAAAGCCCCCAAACATTATACATATTTTTTAGCAGAGAATCTAGAGAATAAAATGGCGATTGTTGCAATATTTTATATCACACGGTATTTGAGCAGCAGTGTGTTTTAAATGCAACTTTTTGGGAAAAGGGACACTTTCATGAATTTAAAAAAAAACAAACAGTAAAGTTAACTCAATTTTTTTGTATAATGTGAAAGATGATGTTACACCGAGTAACTAGATACCAACTAACTCTACTGTTGTCCTTTTTTAATTCTAATTAAAAAAAAAATAATTTTTGAATAAAATGTGAAAGATGATGTTACACCGAGTAAATAGATACCAAACATGTCGCGCTTTATAATTGCACGCACTCGTGGAATGGTGACAAACTACGGTACCTAAAAATCTCCATAGGCGACGCTTTAAATTTTTTTTTACGGTTACCAGGTTAGCGTTACAGAGGAGGTCTAGTGCTAGAATTACTGCTCTCGCTCTGACGATCGCGGCGATACTTCACATGTGTGATTTGCACACCATCTACATATGCGGGCGCGACTTCCGTATGCGTTTTCTTTGCTGCGCAAGCTCGCGGGGACGGGGGCGCTTTAAATTTTTTTTTTTTTTTCTTATTTATTTTTATATTTATAAATTGTGTTTAAAAAAAAAATGTAATCACTTTTATTGCTGTCACAAGGAATGTAAACGTCCCTTGTGACAGTAATAGGTGGTGACAGGTCCTCTTTATGGAGAGATTGGGGGTCTAAAAGACCCCCGATCCCTCCTTTGCACTTCAAAGTATTCAGATCGCCGAAAACGGCAATTCTGAATACTGTATATTTTTTTTTAAACCGGCGCCATTGGCAGCCAAGTAAACGGGAAGTGACGTCATGACGTCGCTTCCGTGTTTACGATTAGGAGGCTGGAACGAAGCTGCCCACGGCTTAGTTCCAGCCCGTCCCCAGCCACCGGAGACGGCCGATTGGTCATCGGGCCTGCCGATGGAACGGGAGGCCCGGTAAGAGCGGCGGGAAGCGGCGGCGTCCCCTCCCGCTCCTCCGGTATATAGCCGCATCGGTTGTTATACCTGGATAGCCGATCGCCGGCTCTAAAAAAACAGTACTGGGATGATGCCTGCAGCTGTAAAACCTCGGAAAGCTGAGTACGCACATCTACACGCTACGGAGTGTATGTTAACGACACCCCGAAATCGGTTTGCGAAAACGCAGTGCGATTTGCAGAAACAGATCGCATAGGTGTGAATACCCATGTAATCCGATTCTGGTGCGGACAAAAAAAGTAGAAATCAAACCAGCGATGGCGTTCAGTCCGGGGTTCCATTTTTTTTTATTTAATGAAGCAGTAAAAAGTAACAGTTGATATGTTCCCATATATAAATCTGAAACCCCCCCCCCCCCAAAAAAAAGTTTATCAATCTGGACCCGTGGATGCCAGCTCTCTTTCATACTCGGCCTCCACAATGCGATATAATTCCATCGTTGTCCTGGCGTCCTCCACGGAAGAGTGGCCGCCTCTGCCCACCTACAAAGGGAGGAAGGAAAGGAATGATTACCTGTTGATCCCACCAATTCTCTCATTATGACATCATTTCCTGTTCCAGGCCAAATTTGCTGCTTTTATAGAGAGCGCCCCCCCCCCCCCCAGCAATGTTGGCACATGGAAGCTTACATTATGAAGTTAGAAGAGCTCCTTATTCTGTATATCTCAGCGGCGCTCTGTCCTCACGTATTAACCACTTACTTATCGGGCACCCCCACCTCCACCCTCCTGCCCAGGCCAATTTTTAGCTTTCAGCGCTCGCACTCTTTGAATGACAATTGCGCGGTCATGCTACACTGTAACCATGTTAGATTATTAGCATTTTCTTCACACAAATAGAGCTTTCATTTGGTGGTATTTAAGTACCGCTGGGGTTTTTATTTTTTGCTAAAAAAAAAAATAAAAAAGGACCGAAAACACCCGGCACCTCTTGTCCTTGCGCTGGAGGAACGCCAGCTGTCAAAGCTGAGTGGTGATGTCAGTGGTGGGCGGGACTGGAGCAAACGTCAGGTCCCAGCACAAACGACTCAAAAAAGAGCCCCCAAAAAAACCAGATCGGCCTGCCCTGAATCCATCCCATTGGCTGAGGTTTGACAGCTGCTCCAATCCCGCCCACCTCTGACATCACCACTGAGCTTTAACAGCTGGCGTTTTTTTTCCTGTGCCCGCCACCACTCTACCCGCCAGTTTTGACTAATGTGATGCTGTTCCATGCGGCCGTGCCCCTTTTGGATGTCCATGGTGTTTCTGGGGCTGTCTGTTTGCTGATCTTCCTGTACCCCAGATGTAAGAGTACGTGTTTTAATTCAGCTCAACTAATTCTAGCGCCCTTTTTCAGAACTGGGGAGGAGCCTAGGGAAGATGACTTCTAACCCTTTTGACAGGCAGCCGGCGAGCAGTGATGTTGCTGCAAGGCTATGGGATCGCTGCTCAGTGATACGTCGGCTATCAGATAGGGACTTCAGAGAGTTTGCTTACCCGCCTCCTACCCACATTCGCTGCTGGGAGGAGAGAGGGGTGGGTAAATAAACCCTGCCCAGTCCCGATCTGGAGCACTGTAGCAGTTGTAGTGTGGAGCTAGAGAGGGGAGAAAGCACAGCCCGCACCTCCCGGCTCTCTCCACCTCCAGAGATATGGCTTGTCCCTACCCACGCTAAGCTGACAGGAGTAGTGACGCTGCTGTCAGCAATCCTGTCAGCTTGTAGCATCAGGAACTCTGCTTGGTGCTCCCCCCCAACCTCACATGATACAAGCGCCCTTCTGCCCACCCCTTGTCCTGGCCCTGTCCACAATGCCCAATACAAGATAAGATACCAGTTTTGCAAGATAATGCTACAAATAAAGTGTAAAGTTCAACTGCAGGAAAATATTTATCTTTTTTATCCCCCAACCCTGATCTAACCCAACCTTCCCTTCCCCTAAAGTCCTAAACAGATGTATACTTACCTCGATCCGACAGCCATGGTTCCTCTGTTTGTCTATAACCAAAGCCACAAGGCTCACGGTGTTGGCTGCACCTGGGCATTAAATCGATAGTAAAGTCTTGCCTTTTTTTTTTTTAATGACAATCACGTTATACTTACCTGCGCTGTGTAATGGTTTTCCACAGAACAGCCCGGATCATGTCGGCGCTCCTGGCCCCTCCCTCCTGCTGGTTGCCCCCACAGCAAGCAGCCTGCTCTGGGGGCACCCAAGCAGGTGTGCTCCCGAGCTGCGGCTCTGTGTGTCCATTCACACACGGAGCCGCGGCTTGGCCCCGCTCCCGTCTCCTGATTGGCTCGCTGGCTGTGATTGACAAATGGCTCCCGTCAAAGGCCAATCAGGAGTGCGAGTCCCCAGAGAGCCAAGGCTCTTGTGGACATTGCTAGATCGACAGGGAGCTTGGGTATTGGTGGGGGAGGGGGGGGGGCTGCAGAGAGAGGGTTTTTTTTCCGTCATGCACTGAATCCATGAAGGTAAAAAACCTTGTGCCTTTACAACCACTTTAATACGCCAAAGGCAAGACATCGACCCATAGAAGTCTAAGGAGCTGTGATTCACAGACATGGCCAGGATAGTGAAGACTTGCTGTGCTAAATGTAAACAAACAGCAGAACCACGGTCGTGGGTCAAGGTAAGTATTAATCCGTGGAGGAGGAGGGTGGGTTGGGTTAAAGCGGAGTTCCAGTCCTTTTTGTGTTTATTAAAAGTCAGCAGCTACAAAATGTGTATCTGTTGACTTTTAACCGTTTGCCGACCGCCTCAGACAGATATACTGCGGCAGAAGGGCTCGTACAGGCAAAACCACGTACCTGTACGTTGCCCTTTAAGAGGCGGCCAGCGGACGTGCACGCCCGCGGCAAGCTCCGTGAGTCGGGTCGCGGGTCCCGCGGACTCGATCGCCGCGGGGATACCTGCGATCGCCTCACAGGGAGGAAGAACGGGGAGATGCTGATGTAAACAGCATCTCCCCGTTCTGCCTAGTGACAGTGTCACTCGATCTCTGCTCCCTGTCATCGGAGCAGAGATCAGTGATGTGTCATACGTAGCCACCCCCCCCCCACAGTTATAAACACGCCCCTAGGACACACTTAACCCCTACACCGCCACCTAGTGGTTAACCCCTTCACTGCCAGTGTCATTTACACAGGAATCAGTGCATTTTTATAGCACTGATTGCTGTATAAATGACAATGGTCCCAAAAATGTGTAAAAAATGTCCGATGTGTCCGCTATAATGTCGCAGTCACAAAAAAAAAAAAAATCGCTGATCGCCGCCATTTAAAAAAAAAAAAAATTATTAATAAAAATGCCATAAAACTATCCCCTATTTTGTAAACGCTATAACTTTTGCGCAAACTAGGGGTGCAATGGATCGTCATCGATCCGTGATCCGATCCGCGGAGGTTGATCCGTACGGGACACCCGCGATCCGCGGAGCGCTCTGTGGCCTCGGCCATAGGAAAGGCCGCGGCTTTGGCCTAGCTCCAGAGCGGCAGCCATCTTGGTACACCCGGCGGCTGTTTAGCACGTGATCGCTCCGTCAAATGACATGTCATGACGCCGGTTCCTCTCTCCCCTCTGTGTACTGATCTGTACAGTGGAGGAGAGAGATGGCAGAAGTGCCAATACTCTGCAATGCCCTGCCAATACTCTGCAATGCCCTGCCAATACTCTGCAATGCCCTGCCAATACTCTGCAATGCCCTGCCAAATACTCTGCAATGCCCTGCCAATACTCTGCAATGCCCTGCCAATACTCTGCAATGCCCTGCCAATACTCTGCAATGCCCTGCCAATACTCTGCAATGCCCTGCCAAATACTCTGCAATGCCCTGCCAATACTCTGCAATGCCCTGCCAATACTCTGCAATGCCCTGCCAATACTCTGTAATGCCCTGCCAATACTCTGCAATGCCCTGCCAAATACTCTGCAATGCCCTGCCAATACTCTGCAATGCCCTGCCAATACTCTGCAATGCCCTGCCAATACTCTGCAATGCCCTGCCAAATACTCTGCAATGCCCTGCCAATACTCTGCAATGCCCTGCCAATACTCTGCAATGCCCTGCCAAATACTCTGCAATGCCCTGCCAATACTCTGCAATGCCCTGCCAAATACTCTGCAATGCCCTGCCAATACTCTGCAATGCCCTGCCAATACTCTGCAATGCCCTGCCAAATACTCTGCAATGCCCTGCCAATACTCTGCAATGCCCTGCCAATACTCTGCAATGCCCTGCCAATACTCTGCAATGCCCTGCCAATACTCTGCAATGCCCTGCCAATACTCTGCAATGCCCTGCCAAATACTCTGCAATGCCCTGCCAATACTCTGCAATGCCCTGCCAATACTCTGCAATGCCCTGCCAAATACTCTGCAATGCCCTGCCAATACTCTGCAATGCCCTGCCAATACTCTGCAATGCTCTGCTGCAATACCCTGCCAATACTCTGCAATGCCCTGCCAATACTCTGCAATACCCTGCCAATACTCTGCAATGCCCTGCTGCAATGCCCTGCTGCAATACCCTGCCAATACTCTGCAATACAATACTCTGCAATACCCTGCTGCAATGCCCTGCCAATACTCTGCAATGCCCTGCCAATACTCTGCAATGCCCTGCTGCAATACCCTGCCAATACTCTGCAATACCCTGCTGCAATGCCCTGCCAATACTCTGCAATACCCTGCCAATACTCTGCAATGCTCTGCTGCAATACCCTGCCAATACTCTGCAATGCCCTGCCAATACTCTGCAATGCCCTGCTGCAATACCCTGCCAATACTCTGCAATACCCTGCTGCAATGCCCTGCCAATACTCTGCAATGCCCTGACAATACTCTTCCATGCCCTGACAATACTCTTCCATGCCCTGACAATACTCTTCCATACCCTGCCAATACTCTGCCATACCCTGCCAATAGTCTGCCAATAGTCTGCCAATACTCAGCCAATATCCCCGCCAATACCCTGCTAATATACCCGCCAATACCCTGCAATACTCTGCCAATACTCTGCCACACCCTGCCAATAGGGAGATTGTGGATATTACAGTGGGGGAGATTTTTTTTTTGTTGATCCGAAAATGATCTGAACCGTGACTCCTGATCCGAGGAACGATCCGAACCGTGAGTTTTTTGATCCGTTGCACCCCTAGTGCAAACCGATCAATAATCGCTTATTGCGATTTTTTTTTACCAAAAATATGTAGAAGAATACGTATCTGCCTAAACTGAGGAAAAAAAATGTTTTTTAATATATTTTTGGGGGATATTTATTATAGCAAAAAGTAAAAAATAATGCGTATTTTTTGTCGTTCTATTTTTGTTTTTTAGCGCAAAAAATAAAAACCACAGAGGCAATCAAATACCACCAAAAGAAAGCTATATTTGTGGGAAAAAAAGGACGTCAATTTTGTTTGGGAGCCACTTAGCACGACCGCGCAATTGTCAGTTAAAGCGACGCAGTGCCGAATCGCAAAAAGTGCTCTGGTCAGGAAGGGGGTAAATTCTTCCGGGGCTGAAGTGGTTAATAAACACACACAATTACCTGTCCCACGATCCAGCGATGCGGTCGCCCGAACTCTCGCCTCTCCCCCGGCACCGGCATCACAAGTGTTGGCACCTGGCTGCGACAGCTTGCAGCTTCACAGCCGGGTGCGCACTGCCCCTCCTCAATGGCCAGGCAATCTTCTGGGACCTGCGATGTGTCCCAGAAGATTGCAGGGAGGGAGGGGTGAGAGGAGAACTTCTGCTTAAGTTGCCTAGGCGGCCCAAGCGGAAGTGGGAACTGTCAAAACTAGGTACCCGCTCCCTCCCCCCAAAAAAATGATAAGCTAAATGTGGCATGTAAGCGGGTGAAGAGTCCTTAAATCAGAACTTCTACTTTTTGGTGGAACTCCGCTTTCAGTCGGGGCGCAAAAAGGAGAAGCGTACTTTGTTTGAACGTGTACTTATCCTTTAATGCACCCAGAATCTTGGCACAGCAGACATGAGAAGGCGGGTAAATATATTACCTGGATGTCCCTGCGGAGAAGCTGTTTGGCCAGACGTTTTAGTGACGCCATCTCCTTCTCCGGGAAACCCGCCTTGCGGTTCAGCAATGGTATCTTCGAGGTGTCTCGGGTCATCTCCTTGGGGTGGAAGTATTCTAAGGCCTTGTAGTCATT
Source organism: Aquarana catesbeiana (assembly GCF_042186555.1). Classification (NCBI taxonomy): domain Eukaryota; kingdom Metazoa; phylum Chordata; class Amphibia; order Anura; family Ranidae; genus Aquarana; species Aquarana catesbeiana. Next base: position 639,829,227 of record NC_133328.1, read on the forward strand.
GTGGATGGCGTGACCGATCACTATCTTCCCATGAAGGATCTTTAAGATCTGCAGAAGAACACAAAAGATTTTCAGACATCATCCTGCATACAAATAAATATAAGAGCTCCGGCCAGTTCCAGAGCCAGGCGGACGAGGGGGGGGGGTTTATTCTATTGTAGCCAAAGGAACCGTGTTTCCCACAACTGCTGATCCTACAATGGGTTAATCAGTTTCCATTGTAAAAAGGAACTGCACTGACCTCCCAGGCAACTAAGACTGTTGGAAGGAATGGTCAGCAATGAGAATAACTTAAAGCGGAGTTCCACCCATATAGAAGTCAGCAGCTACAAAAAGTGTAGCTGCTGACTTTTAATAATCGGACACTTACCTGCCCCACGGTCCAGCGATGCCCCGCTCCTCTCCCCCTCCTCTCCCCTGCCAGGATTGTGACAGTGGGCGCCCGGCTGCGCACTCACTGCGAATGTGTGCGCTGCGATTGGCCGGGCAATCTTCTGGAACTTATCTTGCCAATGATCTCAAAGCAGCTGGGACCATAGTCACCAAGAAAACAATTGGTAACGCACTACGCCGTGAAGGACTGAAATCCTGCAGCGCCCCGCAAGGTCCTCCTACTCAGGAAATCACATGTACAGGTCCGTCTGACATCTTTCATAAAAATGCTAATTCCTATCGGGAAAACCGCTCGTCTGTATGCTGTTCCGACGTACCAAAAATGACGCATGTGCTGAAGCAAGTACGAGACGTCGTACGTCACCGCGTTCTTGACGGTCGGAATTTGGTGTGACCGTGTGTAGGCAAGACAAGCTTGAGCGGAATTCCGTCGGAAAAACCTTCAGAGTTTATTCCGACGGCAAAAACGGTCGTGTGTACAGGGCATAAGAGCCTGACATTGCGTCCATAATCTGCTGATTGCTGGTGCAATGCTCTGCAGGCTCCTTACCTGCAAAAAAAAAAAATGTGCAATTATTATTACTTTATTTTTTTTTTAAAGTGAACTTAGCCTTTAAGAGCCAAGGAAGGGCTTTTTTTTTTTTTTTTTATTAAATTAGCATTTTTATGAAAGATTTTTTTAAAAAGGATACAAGCACAGTATGCATACAGTGAGCAGAAAAAAAGTATTTGATCCCCCCGCTAATTTTGTACATTTGCCCACTGACAAAGAAATGATCAGTCTATAATTTTATTGGTCGTTTTTTTTTTTTAGGAGTGAGAGACAGAACAGCAGCAAAAATATCCAGAAAAACGCATTTCAAAAAAGTTATAATTTGATTTGCATTTTAATGAGTGAAATAAATATTTGATTCCCTATCAATCAGCAAGATTTCTGTCCCCCTCAGGTGTCTTCTATACAGGTAAAGAGCTGAGATTAGGAGCACTTCCTTAAAGGGAGTGCTCCTAATCCCAGCTTGTTACCTGTATAAAAGACACCCGTCCACAGAAGCAATCAATCAGATTCCAATCTCTCCACCATGGCCAAGACCAAAGAGCTGTCCAAGGATGTCAGGGACAAGATTGTAGACCTACACAAGGTATGGAATGGGCTACAAGACCATCGCCAAGCAGCTTGGTGAGAGGGTGACAACAGTTGGTGCGATTATTCGCAAATGGAAGAAACACAAAATAACTGTCGATCTCTCTCGGTCTGGGGCTCCATGGAAGGTCTCACCTCGTGGAGTTTCAATGATTATAAGAACGGTGAGAAATCAGCCCAGAACTACACAGGAGAATCATAATTGGCCACCAGGTTTGCACACATCTCAGGAGGTATTTTGGCCGCCGACTGAATCACATGGCCGCCGACGGAGAGTGCAAGGTGTTTTTTCACTTTAATGCATAGGATGCATTAAGGTGAAAAAACACGAAGCTTTACAACCCCTTGAAACCCAGCAGCAGCTGTGAGCTTGATTTAACTATTTGTGCACCATGCCATGTATAAACATACCTTGGTAGTCAAGTGGTGAAAGCCCATCTCCAGACAAATCATAAACCCCCCCTCCCCCCCATATCCCTACTCTAACAGATCGCTGACATGCAGGACACTATTTCCCTTTTACTTACCTGAAGCCACGGTCACGTGATTCCCCATTCTTGTCTTCTGTTTGCAGGAGGCAGGGTCCTTCTTCGGGGGTCCATGTCACACATGCTATAATGTAGACACTTCCAATTGGCTGTCCAGCGGAGGGGTCCTCTCAGGATCCAGAAGAGAAGTGAGGTCAGACATAGCACAAGTGTTACATGCTTACAGTGTACGGGCAAGATTTTAAAATCATACGCCCGTCTGTATGAGCCTTAGGCCCCTTTCACACCAGCGGACCGATCGGGCCCACCTGTCAGATTTTCAGACGGACCCGATCGGATTTCTATGAAGCGGCGGATGTCAGCGGACAATGTGTCTGCTGTAACCTGATCCGCTAAAAACAGACGGATGGGGGTACGCTTGCCATCCGTTTAGCGGATCGGATTGGATGTCAGTTGGTTGGAAACGGAAAAGCAACACGTTTCCATCCGACTGCCCCATATCGAAGAGCAGGCTGTGTCCGTGTCTGCTCTGCATACTGGAGCGGACACGGGCCTTTTATCCGGCTGCTCAGCGGGGATCAGCGGAGAGATCCCCCCGCTGAGCTGATGGATCTGCTTGAACGGATTTGGCTCCGTTAATACATAATTAAATGTATATATATATATATATATATATATATATATATATATATATATATATATATATATATATATTTTTTTTTTTTTTTTTAAATCTCTATCTATGACAAGTGCAAGTCAGCACCATGGACAGTGCATTAAACAGCACATCTTTCCACTAATTGTTTTTGCTTTATTTTGAGAATAAATATAAAATATATATACCGTATTTATCGGCGTATAACACGCACCTCAATTTAGGAGGGAATTTTAAGGAAAAAAAACTTTTAGGAGGGAACTTGAAGGGAAAAAAACTTACATTTAAATGCCCATCATTGCAGCCTTCTCAGTAAAGCCTTGCCCCAGTGCAGCCATGTCAGTGCAGCCTTGCCAGTGCAGCCATGTCAGTGCAGCCATGTCAGTGCAGCCATGTCAGTGCAGCCTTCCCCAGTGTCCAGTGCAGCCTTGCCCCAGTCCAGCCTTGCCCCAGTGCAGTCTTGCTGAAGCCTCTGAGCTTCAAAATCGCCGACCGCGATTTGAAAATGGCGCCGCGGGCGCCGAAATACACAGAGCCGGTCCTCGGGTCTTCTCGGCGGCTCTCGTTCACTTTCGGCTCCACTCGGACGGTGAGCGGAGCTATCCGAAACTAGCCGAGTATACTCGGCTAGGTTCGGGCGGCGCTCGAGTGAAACCGAAAGCGGCCGAGAAGAGCCGAGGACCGGCACTGTGCATTTCGGCGCCGGCGGCGCCATTTTCAAATCGCGGTCAGCGATTTTTTCGTTCTGACAGCTCCGGATCGCAGGGGATCGCCGTATAACACGCACCCGCGATTTTCCCCTGATTTTAAGGGGAAAAAAGTGCGTGTTATACGCCGATAAATACGGTAAATATATAAAATATTTGTATGTGGTATAAATTATCTTTCCTATCACTTGTGCTTTATACACACACATTTTTTTAATATATATAAAATGAAATATATATATTTTATTTAATGCACTTCCATGGTGCTGATGGTACCAGGTACACAGCTCCCTCCCTGAACAGTTGGCGGTGCCATCAGGCTCTATGGATGGAAGTATGAGGGTACGCTGCTCCCAATCCCTGAATCCAGTCACCATAATGGTAGATCTGGTAGATCTGGTGCTAAACCCCACAAGTCCAAAGGAAAAAAGACTATGAATGAAGATAAAAAAAAAATTCTTCTGTGTGCTGCTCCCCCCACAGCTCCCCCCAATACTCACCTGAGCCCCCTCTCGATCTGCTGTGCAAATCACATGCGATGTCTATGCGTTGCAAATTCAGCCACAGATTGTATGGCTGAATTTGCATCGCATTCGGAAAACAAAGTCGTGCAGGACCCTTTTTTTTTTGGTCCGCACCAGAACACCCACCCGATCCGATTCCTGTCCGAATTGACAGTTCACACTGCCATATGCGAACCGAGGGGTGTCATTAACTTTCTATTAACACCCGCAGCGGTTCGCATAGGGCAATGTGAACCTCTAGCGGGTGACATGCAATGCGGGAACCCGAACTGGATTTGCATGGGTTCTCACATCGCAGCAGTGTGAACCGAGCCTTAAAGTGGTGGGCCACCCTAAAATAAAAAATTGCATGAAAAATACTAAAAAAATGTAAAAAAAAAAAATCTGAAAAAAAAAAAAAAAAAAATGTAAACTTACCTAAACCCTTGTTGCTAGGCAGTCTTCCTAATCTGCCTCTTCCTATTCCGCGGCGTGTCCTGCTCCTTGGTGAGCGGCCCTGTTGCCTTCTGGGAACTGTGTGTGTTCCCAGAAAACCACAGGGCCATTCACAGATCGCCGCGGCGCTCGCGTGTGCGCAGTAGGAAACTGGCAGTGAAGCGGCAAGGCTCCACTGCCTGTTTCCCTTACTTAGGATGGCGGTGCCGGGACCCGAGAGCTGAGAGACGGGTCGGCCTCGGGCGGCCGATATCGCGGGCAACCAGGACAGGTAAGTCTACTTATTTAAAGTCAGCAGCTACAGTATTTGTAGCTGCTGACTTTAAAAAAAAAAAATTCTCTGTCCGGAATCCCGCTTTAATATCACTCTAGATGCCGGTAATTTTTTTTTTATCTGAATAACATAAACCGAATCCCTGGCTGACTCCCAGTAACCGGCGGCTTCTCACCTCTTTTTGTGCAACAGAGAACGGAATGGCGTTGAATAAGTGTTCCCTCCGTATTCCGCTCCATTTTGTCCTGTAATCTGTGATGGGACTGGCTGGTTTGATGTACCGGTCGTACACCACGTCCCCGTTATAACCGACGATGCTGCACCGGGCCAAGGCACTGATGCTTCCTTTCAGCCCCGTGCCCACCATCTCACAGTCTATGGCCACTATTTTGTAGCTGGGGGTGGAAGAGTCCGGGGGGATTCCGCTCTCAAACTCGCTCAGCAGGCTGATCTTCTGCTGGTGAAGAGAAGGTCGAGGTGGCAGGTGACCGGTCTCAGCCGGCTTGGAAGAACAGTGGCCCTTGAACGGCGTGAACGTTGCGCAGCGGGAATGATTAGCGCCGGGGGCGATGCTGACGGTCAGAGTACCGGGCTGGCACGGGGCGCCCGTGGTGACCCTCCCGGAGGGGGGCGGCTGCTGGTTAGGACAGAAAAAGTTGCTATGTGGTCTGTCAGTCCGGTGCTGTCCATTGTGATTGCTGTGGGCCCAGGAATTCGTTGGCTGCTCCTTTTTCTTGTTGGGGGTCTTTTGGGGCAACTGCTTCTGCTTCAGGAAACCTCTTTTTTCCAAAAACTTTCTCCTTTTGAGGAAACGCTGGTGCTTGCTGTTCTCGTGTTTGGCGTGTCCGCCGGACGGTCCGTCCGCCACGTCCACGTTTAAAAGCATCTCCGCCATGATGGGTTATACCACCTCTGAGGAAGGAAGGTGGAGAGTCCGGAGTTCAGGGATGGGTAGAATAAAATGCGGAGCGGAGCATGGAGGACGCTTCATCACCTAGGAGGAAAAATATATAATGTGAGGAAAATACAACAGAATTATAACCCAGTATCAAAAAAAGTGAGTACACCCCTCAGATTTTTGTAAATGTTTTCTTCTATCTTTTCATGTGACAACACTGAAGAAATGACACTTTGCTACAATGTAAAGTAGTGAGTGTACAGCTTGTATAACAGTGTAAATTTGCTGTCCCCTCAAAATAACTCAACACACAGCCATTAATGTCTAAACCACTGGCAACAAAAGTGAGTACACCCCTAAGTGAAAATGTCCAAATTGGGCCCAATTAGCCATTTTTCCTCCCGGGTGTCATGTGACTCATTAGTGTTACAAGATCTCAGGTGTGAATGGGGAGCAGGTGTGTTAAATTTGGTGTTATCGCTCTCACTCTCTCATACTGGTCACCGGAATTTCAACATGGCACCTCATGGCAAAGAACTCTCTGAGGATCTGAAAAAAAGAATTGTTGCTCTACATAAAGATGGCCTAGACTATAAGAAGATTGCCAAGACCCTGAAACTGAGCTGCAGCACGGTGGCCAAGACCATACAGCGGTATAACAGGACAGGTTCCACTCACAACAGGCCTCGCCATGGTCCACCAAAGAAGTTGAGGTCACGTGCTCAGCGTCATATCCAGAGGTTGTCTTTGGGAAATAGACGTATGAGTGCTGCCAGCATTGCTGCAGAGGTTGAAGGGGTGGGGGGGTCAGCCTGTCAGTGATCAGACCATACGCCGCACACTGCATCAAATTGGCCTGCATGGCTGTTGTCCCAGAAGGAAGCCTCTTCTAAAGATGATGTACAAGAAAACCCGCAGTTTGCTGAAGACAAGCAGACTAAGGACATGGATTACTGGAACCATGTCCTGTGGTCTGATGAGACCAAGATAAACGTATTTGGTTCAGATGGTGTAAGGCGTGTGTGGCGGCAACCAGGTGAGGAGTACAAAGACAAGTGTGTCTTGTCTACAGTCAAGCATGGTGGTGGGAGTGTCATGGTCTGGGTCTGCATGAGTGCTGCCGGCACTGGGGAGCTACAGTTCATTGAGGGAACCATGAATGCCAACATGTACTGTGACATACTGAAGCAGAGCATGATCCCCTCCCTTCAGAGACTGGGCCGCAGGGCAGTATTCCAACATGATAACCACCCCAAACACACCTCCAAGATGACCACTGACTTGCTAAAGAAGCTGAGGGTAAAGGGGATGGACTGGCCAAGCATGTCTCCAGACCTAAACCCTATTGATCATCTGTGGGGCATCCTCAAATGGAAGGCGGATGAGCACAAGGTCTCTAACATCCACCAGCTCTGTGATGTCATCATGGAGGAGGGGAAGAGGACTCCAGTGACAACCTGTGAAGCTCTGGTGACCTCCATGCCCAAGAGGGTTAAGGCAGTGCTGGAAAATAATGGTGGCCACACAAAATATTGACACTTTGGGCCCAATTTGGACATTTTCTCTTAGGGGTGTACTCACTTTTGTAGCCAGCGGTTTAGACATTAATGGCTGTGTGTTGAGTTATTTTGAGGGGACAGTAAATTTACACTGTTATACAAGCTGTACACTCACTACTTTACATTGTAGACAAGTATCATTTCTTCAGTGTTGTCACATGAAAAGATAGAAGAAAATACTTACACAAATGTCACTAAGGGGTGTACTTACTTTTGTGAGATACTGTATATTTGAATATATTTTGTATACCTATGACGGCCTCTACCACAGCATATGAGCCTCGGCCCCTTAAGTAAAAATGGGCTGCCCTACCAGTGATGTGCGCACGCAAATCTAAACCAAGCCTCATATAACAATCCAGTTCTTGCATCAGCATCCTCAGTCCTCCCTTTCACATCACAGTCCCTCCCTTTACATCAAAATACCCCCCTTCACATTTTTGTCTTTATCACCCCCCCATTAGTGTCTTCAGTCCCCCTTCACCCCTACACAGACAGGGTGGGGGTGGGAGGAACAGCAGGTGTGGACAGAGGGCAGGAGCTGCAAGGACCACCCTGCATCCTAGCAACCAATTACCTGCTTGTTAACTCGGGCAGACCCCGCCTTCCATCCAGAGTTGTCCCGCCTCCCGCTGTCAGCTCTGGGAGAATAACAGCGGCGGCAGTGATGGCTGCTGGGCAGAACGTCCCCTAAACGGCGAGAGCTGCGGCGGTCCGGATGGTATACTGACGGTCCGCCATTTAGCGTCGGCTGCTTTACAGGTTCTCTTTAACCTCTTCAGCTCCAGAAGGTTTACCCCCCCCCCCCTTCATGACCAGGCCATTTTTTTGCGATATACGGCACTGCGTTACTTTACCTGACAATTGCGCGGTCGTCAGAGGATGTACCCAGATAACATTTTTGTCCTTTTTTCCCCACAAATAGAGGTTTATTTTGGTGGTATTTGATCACCTCTGGGGTTTTTTAAATTTTTTGCGCTATAAACAAAAAGACCAAAAATTTTGAAAAAAAAAAAATAATTTTTTTTACTTTCTGCTATAAAACATAACCAATTAAAAAAAAAATCAAATTTTTTTTCATAAATTTAGGCCAACATGTATTCTGCTACATATTTTTGTTTAAAGAAAAAACCCCAATAAGAGTATATTGATAGGTTTGCACAAAAGTTAATAACGTCTACAAACTTTGGGATAGATTTATGGAATATTTTTTGTTTATTAGTAATGGCAGCAATCAGTGACTTATAGCAAGGACTGCAATATTGTGGCGGTCAGATTGGACACTGACGCTTTTTTGGGGAACAGTGACACTAATACAGTGATCACTGCTAAAAATATGCACTGTCACTGTACTAATGACACTGGCTGGAAAGGGGTTAACATCAGGGGCGATCAAAGGGTTAAATCCAGTGTTTTACTGTAGTGTGGGAGGTGCTTGTACTAGGGGAAGACGTGGATCCTAGTCTCTACTTTGCAGGAACACAAGATCCATGCCTTCCTTACCGACAGAACGGCGATCTGCCTTGTTTACGTAGACAGACCGCTGTTCTGCTTCCGTACCGAACGATCAGTCAGTGCCAGTGGACATTGAGTCCGTGGTTCCCGCTGTTTAGAATCACTGCAGGAGCGAGCTGCGGCATGCACTTACGCCCGATACCCAGAAGTGCAGGATCACGTATATAGATATAAATATGCAGATATATATATATATATATATATATATATATATATATATATATATATATATATATATATATATATACACGGTATATATATATATACACACACACTGTATTTATTGGCGTATAACACTCACTTTTTCACCATGAAAATCGGGTGCAAATAGTATGTGCGTGTTATACACCAATACTTCAATTTTAGCTGCCTCGGAGGGGACAGGGAGGGGGGCGGGATGAGCGCTGTCAGATTACATACAGTGAGAATCTCCTGTTTACTTGGCGGCCTCTGTAATAGGAAGTCCCGTCTCCTGGGCCGCCATTGGACCACTGTTCTGTCTATCATAGGAGATTCTCACTGTATGTAATCTGTCTGCGCTCGTCCCGCCCCCCTCCCTGTCCCCTCTAGGCTGCAGATGGGCATCGATCAGGCTGCACTGATGGCAATGGTGAGGCTGCTGCATTGATGGCAATGGTGAGGCTGCATTGATGTGGACTGATGAGGCTGCATTGATGGCACTTGTGAGGCTGCAGATGGGCATTGATCAGGCTGCATTATGGCAATGGTGAGGCTGCAGATGGGCATTGATCAGACTGCATTGTGGCAATGGTGAGGTTGCAGATGGGCATTGATCAGGTTGGATTGTGGCAATGGTAAGGCTGCAGATGGGCATTGATCAGACTGCATTGTGGCAATGATCAGGCTGCATTGTGGCAATGGTGAGGCTGCAGATGGGCACTGATCAGGCTGCATTATGGCAATGGTGAGGCTGCAGATGGGCATTGATCAGACTGCATTGTGGCAATGGTGAGGCTGCGGATGGGCACTGATCAGACTGCATTGTGGCAATGGTGAGGCTGCAGATGGGCACTGATCAGGCTGCATTATGGCAATGGTGAGGCTGCAGATGGGCATTGATGAGGCTGCATTGTGGCAATGGTGAGGCTGCAGATGGGCACTGATGAGGCTGCATTGTGGCAATGGTAAGGCTGCAGATGGGCATTAATCAGGCTGCAATGTGGCAATGGTGAGGCTGCAGATGGGCATTTATCAGGCTGCAATGTGGCAATGGTGAGGCTGCACTGACCCTTATTTTGCTTCAAAGTTCCTTATTTAAAATGTAATTTTTTTCCATGAAACTTCCTTCTTAAAATGCTATATATATATATATGTGATCCTGCGCAGCGCGGCCGCCCAGTAAAACTGGTATAGGGCGGTTGGCAAATGGTTAAAGCAGAATCAGCACCATGGACAGCGCGTGAAGGCTCAAAGGTTTTTTACCTTCATGCATAGAACCTTCTCAGTGCAGCAGCCCCCCCCCCCCCCCCCCCCCCAATTAATTATTTGAGCCCTATCGTGATCCTCAGTTCTCCGGGGACTATCCCTCCTATCAATCACAGCCAGCGATCCAATGAGGAGAGCAAGGGGGCAGAGCTGAGCTGTGGCTCTGTGTGTGATTGGACAACGCAGAGCTGCAGTGTGGGAGCGAGCCTTCTTGGGTGCCCCCCCATTGCAAGCTGCTTGTTCTGCAGGGAGAAGCCGGGTGCGCCGATGGGGGACACGAGAAGAGGAGGATCGGGGCTGCTCTGTGCAAAACCATTACACAGAGCAAGTTAATATAACATGTTTGTTATTAAAAAAAAAAAAATAAATATATATATATATATATCACTTTAAATCTCTGCAAATGAATAAAAATGGACCCCAAGGAGCCATGATGTGCTAGTATACATAATTAATTAACCACATATGCACCACATACTGTATGTTCGGCGGCAAAGAGGTTGTGCTTTAATGCTCACACTATGCACATGTGCGTTCATGGATGGCAGAGCTCCCTGCACAGTAACTAAGCTGTCAAAGACACCTCTCAGTCACTGCTAATGATTGACAGTCAGCGGGACCGGCTCCCAATCATGTGACCACTGTGCCAGCCAATCACAGCGGTCATGTGATCAGACAAGCCTTTCTGCCCCCTGGGTGTGCAGACCCTATTAAAGGGACATAGAAAGAAAGAGCACTTAATTTCCACGTCTGTAAATATTGAGGGAAAAAATGAAAGTACTATTGGGAGTACTACTAAAGATCGGACTTTATAGGCCAGGAAGCAATGGAGAAGAAAACAATATAAATAAATACATTTATTGAAAAAATACAAAATATAGACATAATCTTCAAAAAAGAGTAAAAACCATTAAATATATATATATATATATATATATGCATCTGTGTTGTTAGTGCAGTGAGCCCTTGTGCGTCTACGCGTTTCGCCGTTAGGCTTCTTCAGGACACGACCAAGGTTCAAAAAACGTAACAGATGAGAGAACGAATCTCTCTTAAAATGGAGTGCACTATTGTATATACCCACGACCTAGGTGAGCGACGAATTTTCAAAATTCTGAATAGTAAGCGAGCTTCAGATTTTCTCAACAGGGGCAGGCAAAACCTTACATTCCACACATGTATGAGGCCAGCGAAGCAACATTAACATCCAATATATACAGAGGAAAACGCCCCTTAATAGAATTCAACAATGCTCATGGCTAGTAAAGCCTGAGTTGTTAGCACGCTGTACATGGAGGATGAGGTATGGGAACGTGCCCCTGTGAGACAGCTGGCTGCAGCACCTCATCTGTTACCTTTTTTGTACCTTGGTCGTGTCCTGAAGAAGCCTAACGGCGAAACGCGTAGACGCACAAGGGCTCACTGCACTAACAACACAGATGCATATATATGATGGTTTTTACTCTTTTTTTGAAGATTATGTCTGTATTTTTTCAATAAATGTGTTTATTTATATTGTTTTCTTCTCCATTGTTTCCTGGCCTATAAAGTCCGATCTTTGGTAGTACTCCCAATAGTACTTTCCTTTTTTCCTATTAAAGGGACATCGGGCTAGTGATCCTTCCCGCCTCCTGGGTGTGCAGACTCTATTAAAGGGACATCGGGGCTAGTGATCCTTCCCGCCCCCGTGTGGATCATGGAGCCAGTGCGGCATCTCAGACACTCAAACCCAATGAGGAATAAGATTCCTGTCTTCTGCGCTCGCCGATTGACTATTCTGTGTGTCTCCCTGCCTTCTCCCCGCCAGCCTCCCCTCTACCTGAGTGATCTGCTTTGCAGTCATTGGTTGCCAGGACCGCCGGTTTCCTAGCAACCAATGACGCTTTTGCTGCTGTGCACACATGAGCTCTTCCTAGCCATAGGGCCGCAGCCGCTCCACCTCCCAGCTCCGCCCCCTAACTCCGGCTCCCTCTCATACACTCTCTTGCTTGCAGCGGCAACAGTGTCCCTCCCGTCGGTAAGGTGCAAAATGATAGAAGCGTCAGGGGGCGGGTGGGTGGGGGGGCGCTGATATAGGGGGGGTCTCCCTCTAAGGAAGATGGGGGCACTGATATAAGGGACTGTGAGCTAATGGGGGTCTCTAATTGGGGGGTGGTAACTGCTGACATAATGGTTGCTGACCAACCATTAAATCAGCAGTCACCACCCCCGTTAGATCAGAGTCACCTTATATCAGCCCCCCCCCCTTACAGACGTCCACTTTGGTGAAGACACCTGATTTAGGGGGGCACTCTGATGAAGACACCTGATTTAGGGGGGCACTCTGGTGAAGACACCCGATTTAGGGGGGCACTCTGGTGAAGACACCCGATTTAGGGGGGCACTCTGGTGAAGACACCCGATTTAGGGGGGCACTCTGGTGAAGACACCCGATTTAGGGGGGCACTCTGGTGAAGACACCCGATTTAGGGGGAAACTCTGATGAGGACACCTGATTTAAGGGGGCACTCTGATGAGGACACCTGATTTAGGGGTGCAATCTGATGACACTTGATTTAGGGGGACACTCTGATAAGGAAACCTGATTTAGGGGGACACTCTGATTTAGAAGGCACTCTGATAAGGACACCTGATTTAGGGGGGCACTTTGATGAGGACACATGATTTAGGGGGACACTCTGATGAGGACACCTGATTTAGGGGGGCACTCTGATGAGGACACCTGATTCAGGGGGACACTGAGGACACCTGATTTAGGGGGCACTCTGATGAAGACATCTGATTTAGGGGGCACTCTGATGAAGACACCAGATTTAGGGGGGCACTCTGATGAAGACACCAGATTTAGGGGGGCACTCTGATGAGGACACCTGATTCAGGGGGACACTGAGGACACCTGATTCAGGGGGACACTGAGGACACCTGATTTAGGGGGACACTGAGGACACCTGATTTAGGGGGACACTGAGGACACCTGATTTAGGGGGACACTGAGGACACCTGATTTAGGGGGACACTGAGGACACCTGATTTAGGGGGCACTCTGATGAAGACACCTGATTTAGGGGGGCACTCTGATGAGGACACCTGATTTAGGGGGGCACTCTGATGAGGACACCTGATTTAGGGGGGCACTCTGATGAAGACACCTGATTTAGGGGGCACTCTGATGAAGACACCTGATTTAGGGGGCACTCTGATGAAGACACCTGATTTAGGGGGCACTCTGATGAAGACACCTGATTTAGGGGGGCACTCTGATGAAGACACCTGATTTAGGGGGGCACTCTGATGAAGACACCTGATTTAGGGGGGCACTCTGATGAGGACACCTGATTTAGGGGGGCACGCTGATGAAGACACCTGATTTAGGGGGGCACTCTGATGAGGACACCTGATTTAGGGGGCACTCTGATGAGGACACCTGATTTAGGGGGCACTCTGATGAGGACACCTGATTTAGGGGGCACTCTGATGAGGACACCTGATTTAGGGGGCACTCTGATGAGGACACCTGATTTAGGGAGGCACTCTGAGGACACCTGATTTAGGGGGGCACTCTGAGGACACCTGATTTAGGGGGGCACTCTGAGGACACCTGATTTAGGGGGGCACTCTGAGGACACCTGATTTAGGGGGGCACTCTGATGAGGACACCTGATTTAGGGGGGCACTCTGATGAGGACACCTGATTTAGGAGGGCACTCTGATGAGGACACCTGATTTAGGGGGGCACTCTGATGAAGACACCTGATTTAGGGGGGCACTCTGATGAGGACACCTGATTTAGGGGGGCACTCTGATGAGGACACCTGATTTAGGAGGGCACTCTGATGAGGACACCTGATTTTGGGGGGCACTCTGATGAGGACACCTGATTTTGGGGGGCACTCTGATGAAGACACCTGATTTAGGGGGCACTCTGATGAGGACACCTGATTTAGGGGGCACTCTGATGAAGACACCTGATTTAGGGGGGCACTCTGATGAAGACACCTGATTTAGGGGGGCACTCTGATGAAGACACCTGATTTAGGGGGGCACTCTGATGAAGACACCTGATTTAGGGGGGCACTCTGATGAGGACACCTGATTTAGGGGGGCACTCTGATGAAGACACCTGATTTAGGGGGGCACTCTGATGAGGACACCTGATTTAGGGGGGCACTCTGATGAAGACACCTGATTTAGGGGGGCACTCTGATGAAGACACCTGATTTAGGGGGGCACTCTGATGAAGACACCTGATTTAGGGGGGCACTCTGATGAAGACACCTGATTTAGGGGGGCACTCTGATGAGGACACCTGATTTAGGGGGGCACTCTGATGAAGACACCTGATTTAGAGGGGCACTCTGATGAAGACACCTGATTTAGGGGGGGCACTCTGATGAGGACACCTGATTTAGGGGGCACTCTGATGAAGACACCTGATTTAGGGGGGCACTCTGATGAAGACACCTGATTTAGGGGGGCACTCTGATGAAGACACCTGATTTAGGGGGGCACTCTGATGAAGACACCTGATTTAGGGGGGCACTCTGATGAAGACACCTGATTTAGGGGGGCACTCTGATGAAGACACCTGATTTAGGGGGGCACTCTGATGAAGACACCTGATTTAGGGGGGCACTCTGATGAAGACACCTGATTTAGGGGGGCACTCTGATGAAGACACCTGATTTAGGGGGGTACTCCATTTGTTATGAAACCAAAAAAAAAAATTGCCTTGAAGCAAAGGTGGTTGCCCTTGGTTACATAAGGCTCCGAGGTGTTCTGGGTCATGTCTGGAAGGTTTTTGATGGTCTATCTATAACACACATTTATATAATTACATTATTTGTGGCTTTTTATCCCCAAACAAAGGCCGTTTCCATGGAGTGCAATGAGGTGTGAACGGCTCTCTGTCCTAGAGACGGCAGCAGCTGTTGTTGCGGGAGCGGAGGGCGGAGCGCGGCCTACTGCAGTGACAAAGACCGGGGGCTTTCCTGCGGGCACGGGGGAGGGCCGCGTTAGAGCGGCGGCGGTACGGTGAGGCGAGGCCGGTGACGCGCAGGCCGAAACCCCGTGTAGCGGTGAAAGAATGTAGAGGGAGGGCGGCCGGAAGACCGGACGGAGTCGGTGGAAGGGAGACAAGAAACTCACCAGCAGCTGAGTCCGGGGCGGAAGAGAGACGAGGAAGAGTCTTCCGGGGCGGAACGGCACCTCCTATGGAGACAGAGAAGGCCGTGCATGGGGGAGAGTGAGTGCTGAGGGTGTATGAGGGCCACACACCGGAGGGCAGAACTGGGGCCCCCACATACAAGCCTAACTGCTTCTAATTGTGGGGTCAGTGACTCCCATTGGAGAAATTTTATCTCACTTCCTGTCCCTGTGGCTACCATACAAGGAATGGGGTGGTTGTCACCAGGACAGAAAGCCACAGTCAGTGTTGTCAGAGGAGCTAACGCTTCTTTGGACGATTGTGTGACCCTTTCATTCTCGTTCCTGTGACCCCCCCATACAAGAAATGGGGTGATTTGTTGATTTGTGACCCCCCCATACAAGAAATGGGGGGATTTGTTGATTGTGTGACACCCCTAAGACATAAAACCCAGGAATATTTCATCATACGGGTCATCTCACCCTATGGGGGGCTCATGGGGTGAGTGGTTGTCACCGGCATGGGAAGTCACGTTGTCGGAGGAGCTAACACTTCCTCAGTTGATTATGTGACCCCCATTGGGATGCATTTTCTTCGATTCTTGTCCCTGTGACCCCAATGCAAGAAATGGGGTGAATGTTGTCACCAGGACAGGAAATCACATTGTCAGAGGAGCAAACACTTCCTTACTTCATTGTGTGACCCCATTGGGGAGATTTTCCTTCATTCTTGTCCCTGTGACTCCAATACCAGAAATGGGATGAGCCGTCCTCACCAGGATGGGAAGTCACATTATCCAAAGAGCTAACACTTCCTCAGTTGATTGTGTGACCCCCACTGGGACGAATTTCCTTTGATTCTTGTCCATGTGACCCCAATACAAGAAATGGAGTAATTGTTGTCACGAGGACAGGAAGTCACATTGTCCGAGGAGCAAACACTTCCTTGGTTCATTGTGTGACCCTATTGGGGGAGATTTTCCTTTTGATTCTTGTCCCTGTGACCCCAATACCAGAAATGGGGTGAGTCGTCGTCACCAGAACAGTAAGTCCTGAAGAGCGAACTCTTCTTCATTTGATTCTGTGACCCCCCTAATGCATGAAAAACAGAAATACTGTCTCAGTTCATTCTTGTCCCTGTGACCCCCTATAGAAGAAATGGGGTGAATGTTGTCACCGGGACAGGAAGTCACATTGTCAGAAGAGCTAGCACTTCCGTAGGTTAATTGTGTGACCCCATTGGGGAGATTTTCCTTCATTCTTGTCCCTGTGACTCCTATACAAGAAATGGAGTGAGTGTTGTCACTGGGACAGGAAGTCACGTTGTCCCAGGAAGGAAGACTTCCTCAGTTGATTATGTGACTCCCATTGGGATGCATTTTCTTCGATTCTTGTCCCTGTGACCCCAATGCAAGAAATGGGGTGAATGTTGTCACCAGGACAGGAAATCACATTGTCAGAGGAGCAAACACTTCCTTACTTCATTGTGTGACCCCATTGGGGAGATTTTCCTTCATTCTTGTCCCTGTGACTCCAATACCAGAAATGGGATGAGCCGTCCTCACCAGGATGGGAAGTCACATTAGCCAAGGAGCTAACACTTCCTCATTTGATTATGTGACCCCCCATTGGGACGAATTTCCTTTTGATTCTTGTCCATGTGACCCCAATACAAGAAATGGGGTAATTGTTGTCACGAGGACAGGAAGTAACATTCTCAGAGGAGCAAACACTTCCTTAGTTTATTGTGTGATCCCATTGGGGTGATTTTCCTTTGTTTCTTGTTCCTGTGACTCCAATACAAGAAATGGGGTGAGCCGTTGTCACCAAAACAGTAAGTCCTGAAGAGCGAACTCTTCTTCATTTGATTCTGTGACCCTCCAATGCGTGAAAAACAGAAATACTGTCTCAGTTCATTCTTGTCCCTGTGACCCCCCTATAGAAGAAATGGGGTGAATGTTGTCACCGGGACAGGAAGTCACATTGTCAGAAGCGCTAGCACTTCCTCAGTTAATTGTGTGACCCCATTGGGGAGATTTTCCTTCATTCTTGTCCCTGTGACCCCAATACAAGAAATGGGGTGAATGTTGTCACCAGGACAGGAAGTCACATTGTCAGAGGAGCAAACACTTTCTTAGTTCATTGTGTGACCCTGTTGGGGAGATTTTGGTTTGTTTCCTGTCATTGTGACACCTATAGAAGAAATGGGGGGGGGGGGGAGTGATTGCCACCGGGATAGGAAGTCGCATTGTCCAAAGAGCTAACACTTCTTCAGTTGATTGTGTGGTCCTTCATCGCATTTCCTGTCCCTGTGACACAAGACATTAGGTGAGCGGTTGTCACCGAGACAGGAAGTCACTGTCAGAAGAGCTAACACTTCCTCAGTTGATTTTGTGACCCTCCATTGGTGAGATTTTCCTTCATTCTTCTCCCTGTGACTCCTGTGCAAGAAATAGGGTGAGCGGTTGTCACCAGAACAGTAAATCCTGAAGAGCGAACACTTCTTCATTTGATTGTGTGACCCCCCCCCCCTCATTCTTGTCCCTGTGACCCCCCCCCCCATACAACAAATTGGCTGAATGTTGTCACCGGGACAGGAAGTCACATTGTCAGAAGAGCTAGCACTTCCTCAGTTAATTGTGTGACCCCATTGGGGAAATGTTACTTCACTCTTGTCCCTGTGACCCCAATACAGGGAATAGAGTGAATGTTGTCACCGGGACAGAAGTCACGTTGTCCGAGGAGCTAGCACTTCTTCAGTTAATTGTGTGACTGCATTGGGGAGATTTTCTTTAAAATTTCTAGCTGTGACCCCAATACAAGAAATAGGGTTTCGCAGTTGTCACCAAAACAGTAAGTCCTGAAGAGCGAACACTTCCTCAGTTGTTTGTGTGACCCCCTTCTGGTCCCTGTGACCCCAATACCAGAAATGAGATGAGCAGTTGTCACCAGGCCTGACATTCAGGAAGTCACCTATCTCTTCTCTGTCTGCAGGATGTACAAATCTCCCAGAATTCCTCACTCTGCCTGGAGACCACCCATCATCCCTGAATAGGAGGGCGACTACCATACAGGTCAGTCCTGGTATCTTCATCTGTCTACAGTGCACAGTACTACTTCCCTTACCGAGTGTAATTCTCAGTATCTGTTCTTATTCTGTATGTATGGACTCTGCACAGTACTACTTCTCTTGTCCTGTATGTCGGGTGTAATTCTCAGTATCTGTTCTTATTCTGTATGTATGGACTCTGCACAGTACTACTTCTCTTGTCCTGTATGCTGGGTGTAATTCTCGGTATCTGTTCTTATTCTGTATGTATGGACTCTGCACAGTACTACTTCTCTTGTCCTGTATGTCGGGTGTAATTCTCGGTATCTGTTCTTATTCTGTATGTATGGACTCTGCACAGTACTACTTCTCTTGTCCTGTATGTCGGGTGTAATTCTCGGTATCTGTTCTTATTCTGTATGTATGGACTCTGCACAGTACTACTTCTCTTGTCCTGTATGTCGGGTGTAATTCTCGGTATCTGTTCTTATTCTGTATGTATGGGCTCTGCACAGTACTACTTCTCTTGTCCTGTATGTCGGGTGTAATTCTCAGTATCTGTTCTTATTCTGTATGTATGGGCTCTGCACAGTACTACTTCTCTTGTCCTGTATGTTGGGTGTAATTCTCGGTATCTCATCTTATTCTGTATGTATGGACTCTGCACAGTACCACTTCTCTTGTCCTGTATGTCGGGTGTAATTCTCAGTATCTGTTCTTATTCTGTATGTATGGACTCTGCACAGTACTACTTCTCTTGTCCTGTATGTCGGGTGTAATTCTCGGTATCTGTTCTTATTCTGTATGTATGGACTCTGCACAGTACCACTTCTCTTGTCCTGTATGTCGGGTGTAATTCTCAGTATCTGTTCTTATTCTGTATGTATGGACTCTGCACAGTACTACTTCTCTTGTCCTGTATGCCGGGTGTAATTCTCGGTATCTGTTCTTATTCTGTATGTATGGACTCTGCACAGTACTACTTCTCTTGTCCTGTATGTCGGGTGTAATTCTCGGTATCTGTTCTTATTCTGTATGTATGGACTCTGCACAGTACTACTTCTCTTGTCCTGTATGCCGGGTGTAATTCTCGGTATCTGTTCTTATTCTGTATGTATGGACTCTGCACAGTACTACTTCTCTTGTCCTGTATGTCGGGTGTAATTCTCGGTATCTGTTCTTATTCTGTATGTATGGACTCTGCACAGTACCACTTCTCTTGTCCTGTATGTCGGGTGTAATTCTCAGTATCTGTTCTTATTCTGTATGTATGGACTCTGCACAGTACTACTTCTCTTGTCCTGTATGCCGGGTGTAATTCTCGGTATCTGTTCTTATTCTGTATGTATGGACTCTGCACAGTACTACTTCTCTTGTCCTGTATGTCGGGTGTAATTCTCGGTATCTGTTCTTATTCTGTATGTATGGACTCTGCACAGTACTACTTCTCTTGTCCTGTATGCCGGGTGTAATTCTCGGTATCTGTTCTTATTCTGTATGTATGGACTCTGCACAGTACTACTTCTCTTGTCCTGTATGTCGGGTGTAATTCTCACAAAGTGATTGTAAGGGCTCAATTTAAAAAAAAATAAAAATAACAAACATGTTATACTTGCCTCCTCTGTGTAAGGGTTTTGCACAGAGCAGCCCCGATCCTCCTCTTCTGGAGTCCCCCAGCGAAGCTCCTGGCTCCTCCTTTTCATCGGGTGCCCCCCACAGAGAGCCGCTTTCCCTGGGGGCACCTGTGCGGGCGCGCTCCCGAGTCCCGCTGCTGCGTCTATTGACACAGACAGCGGGACTCCTCCCCTCCCCCTGCTCTCGTGTCACTGGATTTGATTTACAGCAGCGGGAGCCAATGCCTTCCGCTGCTATCAATCTATCCAATGAGGACAGAGACAGCGGCTGGAGCCTCTGGGCTCGTGCACATCGCTGGAACTAATTGGTGAAAAACCTTGAGACTTTACAACCCCTTTAACTGTGTGCCTAGCCAGTGTTTTTTTTTATTTGTTTTTTTTTCTTTTTTTACAGTGGGGGAGGTGTTTTTACTGTTCGCACCCTAGACCCGGAAGTGCAGATTTTTCAGAGACTATGACTGATAACACAAAAACTTTTCTTTCACTCATGGTTAGTGTTTGGCTGAAGCCATTTATTATCAATCAACTGTTTTTACTCTTTTTAAATCATAATTGCAACAGAAACTACCCAAATGACCCTGATCAAAAGTTTACATACCCCAGTTCTTAATACCGTGTATTGCCCCTTTATCATCAATGACAGCTTGAAGTCTTTTGTGGTATTTGTGGATGAGGCTCTTTATCTTCTCAGATGGTTCCTCTTGGAAAAAAAGCCTCCAGTTCCTGTAAATTCTTGGGCTGTCTTGCATGAACGGCACGTTTGAGATTTCCCCAGAGGGGCTCAATGATATTGAGGTCAGGAGACTGAGATGGCCACTCCAGAACCTTCACTTTATTCTGCTGTAGCCAATGACAGGTCGACTTGGCCTTGTGTTTTGGATCATTGTCATGTTGGAATATCCAAGTACGTCCCATGTGCAGCTTCCTGGCTGATGAATGCAAATGTTCCTCCAGTATTTTTTGATAACATACTGCATTCATCTTGTCATCAATTTTGACCAAATTTCCTGTGCCTTTTGTAGCTCACACATCTCCAAAACATCAGCGATCCACCTCCGTGTTTCACAGTAGGAATAGTGGATCTTTCATCATAGACCTTGTTGATTCCTCTCCACATGTAGTGTTTATGGTTGTGGCCAAAAAGCTCAATTTTGGTCTCATCGCTCCAAATGACTTTGTGGCAGAAGGTTTGAGGCTTGTCTCTGTGCTGTTTGGCGTATTGTAAGTGGGATACTTTGTGGCATTTTCGTAGTAATGGCTTTCTTCTGGCGACTCGACCATGCAGCCCATCTTTCTTCAAGTGTCTCCTTATTGTGCATCTTGAAACAGCCACACCACATGTTTTCAGAGAGTCCTGTATTTCACCTGAAGTTATTTGTGGGTTTTTCTTTCCATCCAGAACAATTTTCCCGGCAGTTGTGGCTGAAATTTTAGTTGGTCTACCTGACCGTGGTTTTGGTTTCAACAGAACCCCTCATTTTCCCACTTCTTGATCAGAGTTTGAACACTGCTGATTGGCATCCTCAATTCCTTGGATATCTTTTTATATCCCTTTCCTGTTTTATACAGTTCAGCTACCTTTTCCCCACAGATCCTTGTACAATTCTTTTGCTTTCCCCATGACTCAGAATCCAGAAACGTCAGTGCAGCACTGGATGAAAGATGTAAGGGTCTGTCAGGAGTCCAGAGACTCATTGACCTTTAACCACTTGAGCCCCGGACCATTATGCTGCCTAAGGACCAGAGGTCTTTTTCCAATTTGGCACTGCGTCGCTTTAACTGCTAATTGCGCGGTCATGCAATGCTGTACCCAAACGAAATTTGCGTCCTTTTCTTCCCACAAATAGAGCTTTCTTTTGATGGTATTTGATCACCTCTGCCGTTTTTATTTTTTGCGCTATAAACGGAAAAAGACCGAAAATTTTGAAAAAAAATGATATTTTCTACTTTTTGTTATAAAAAAAATCCAATAAACTAAATTGTAGTCATACATTTAGGCCAAAATGTATTCGGCCACATGTCTTTGGTAAAAAAAATGTCAATAAGTGTATATTTATTGGTTTGCGCAAAAGTTATAGCGTCTACAAACTAGGGTACATTTTCTGGAATTTACACAGCTTTTAATTTATGACTGCCTATGTCATTTCTTGAGGTGCTAAAATGGCAGGGCAGTACAAAACCCCCCCAAATGACCCCATTTTGGAAAGTAGACACCCCAAGGAAATTGCTGAGAGGCATGTTGAACCCATTGAATATTTATTTTTTTTGTCCCAAGTGATTAAATAATGACAAAAAAAAAAAAAAAAAAAAATATTTACAAAAAGTTGTCACTAAATGATATATTGCTCACACAGGCCATGGGCCTATGTGGAATTGCACCCCAAAATACATTCTGCTGCTTCTCCTGAGTATGGGGATACCACATGTGTGGCACTTTTTGGGAGCCTAGCCGCGTACGGGGCCCCGAAAACCAATCACCGCCTTCAGGATTTCTAAGGGTATAAATTTTTGATTTCACTCCTCACTGCCTATCACAGTTTCGGAGGCCATGGAATGCCCAGGTGGCACAAAACCCCCCCAAATGACCCCATTTTGGAAAGTAGACACCCCAAGCTATTTGCTGAGAGGCATGGTGAGTATTTTGCAGCTCTCATTTGTTTTTGAAAATGAAGAAAGACAAGAAAAAACTTTTTTTTTTTTTCTTTTTTCAATTTTCAAAACTTTGTGACAAAAAGTGAGGTCTGCAAAATACTCACTATACCACTCAGCAAATAGCTTGGGGTGTCTACTTTCCAAAATGGGGTCATTTGGGGGGGTTTTGTGCCACCTGGGCATTCCATGGCCTCCGAAACTGTGATAGGCAGTGAAGAGTGAAATCAAAAATTCACGCCCTTAGAAAGCCTGAAGGCGGTGCTTGGTTTTCGGGGTCCCGTACGCAGCTAGGCTCCCAAAAAGTCTCACACATGTGGTATCCCCGTACTCAGGAGAAGCAGCAGAATGTATTTTGGGGTCTAATTTCACATATTCCCATGGCATGTTTGAGCAATATATCATTTAGTGACAACTTTGTGCAAAAAAAAAAAAAAAAAAAATTGTCTCTTTCCCACAACTTGTGTCACAATATAAAATATTCCATGGACTCGACATGACTCTCAGCAAATAGCTTGGGGTGTCTACTTTCCAAAATGGGGTCATTTGGGGGGGTTTAAACTGTCCTGGCATTTTATGCACAACATTTAGAAGCTTATGTCACACATCACCCACTCTTCTAACCACTTGAAGACAAAGCCCTTTCTGACACTTATTGTTTACATGAAAAAGTTTTTTTTTTTTGCAAAAAAATTACTTTGAACCCCCAAACATTATATATTTTTTTAAAGCAAATGCCCTACAGATTAAAATGGTGGGTGTTTCATTTTTTTTTTTCACACAGTATTTGCGCAGCGATTTTTCAAACGCATTTTTTGGGGAAAAAACACACTTTTTTAAATTTTAATGCACTAAAACACACTATATTGCCCAAATGTTTGATGAAATAAAAAAGATGATCTTAGGCCGAGTACATGGATACCAAACATGACATGCTTTAAAATTGCGCACAAACGTGCAGTGGCAACAAAATAAATACATTTTACAAAGCCTTTAAAAGCCTTTACAGGTTACCACTTTAGATTTACAGAGGAGGTCTACTGCAAAAATTACTGCCCTCGATCTGACCTTCGCGGTGATACCTCACATGCATGGTGCAATTGCTGTTTACGTTTGAAGACAGACCGCCGCTTGCGTTCGCCTTAGCGCGAGAGCAGGTGGCGACAGGGGTGCTTTTTTTTTTTTTTTTTTTTCTTTATTATTTTTTTGCTTTTTTATCTTATTTTTAAACTGTTCCTTTCATTTTTTTTTTTTTTTTTTTTTTTAATCATTTTTATTGTTATCTCGGGGAATGTAAATATCCCCTATGATAGCAATAGGTAGTGACAGGTACTCTTTTTTGAAAAAATTGGGGTCTATTAGACCCTAGATCTCTCCTCTGCCCTCAAAGTATCTGACCACACCAAGATCGGTGTGATAAAATTCTTCCCCAATTTCCCAATGGCGCTATTTACATCCGGCGAAATCTAAGTCATGAAATGCTCGTAGCTTCCGGTTTCTTAGGCCATAGAGATGTTTGGAGCCACTCTGGTCTCTGATCAGCTCTATGGTCAGCTGGCTGAATCACCGGCTGCATTCTCAAGTTCCCTGTTGAGACAGGAGAGCCAGAGAAAAACACGGAAGACGGTGGGGGGGCATTCCCTCCCACGGCTTGTAAAAGCAGTCTAGAGGCTAATTAGCCACTAGGATTGCTTTTACATGAAAGCCGACCGCTGGCTGAAAAGAATGATACAAAGATGATACCTAAACCTGCAGGCATCATTCTGGTATAACCACTCAAAGTCGTGAATGGCGTACCTGAAGACAAAAAAATGGTTAACAATAAAGCACAGTAAACGGTAAAGTATAAAAAATTGCATACCTGAAAAGCAAACATGATAAAACATAATAACAATAAAACATTGCAGAATAGAATACAGTAAAAAAGAGCAGAACAATAGAGAGAGAGAATAGAGAGAGAAAGAACAATAAAACGACAACTATTATTTTTTATTTTATATATTTTTTTTTTTTACACTTTTTTTGTAACTAACTTTTATAACTGTAAACGGTTCCAGGTTCGGGTCTCTCAAAATGCGATGGCATCTTGGGAGACTCTGTGAAAGTGTGCCTAGTCTGTGCAATGCTGTACCCTACGCTAATACTCAGCTAGTGAATGGTAGCGTTCAAAACATTCACCAATGCAAAGACCAGGATTGTCAGGACAGGAGGGACAATAATAGCGGGTGTCACGCCTATATCCGCGCTTGCTGCAGACACAACATCTTTTTTGGGGGTTCGTTGGGTAGGGGTACTCGGGAGGACATAAAGAAAATGCCTCTCATGCAGCCGACTGCATTTGGTTGGGGATGTGAATGGGGGAAGTACGGGCGCTGCAGAAGTGGTGGGTTCCCAATTAGGATTGGCGAATGCAGCAGGAAGGGCATTATGAGCACGACGGGCCTGTGTTTGTCTTTTTGGTGGCAGTGGGACACTACTTGTGCTTGCCACCTCACCAGCTTGAACTGCACTTATGGGACTCGCCACGTCACCAAGTGTTACTGCAGTGCTGGTTTGACTACGACCGGGGTGTACTAGGCCGCTGGTGCTTGCCAGTTCAATAAAAAGCTACCACAAAAACTGTTAGCGATCGCAGGGATCAGGCCTGACTCTGCGAACGCTGCAGTTATGCGTTTAGTGTTTTGTAAGCGACAGTGATCGATCGATACTGC
>NC_133328.1:639859446-639878910 GCF_042186555.1 Aquarana catesbeiana
GGGCACTAGTAGGTGACACTAATGGGCACTGATAGGTTGCACTGATGTGGGTGCTGATGGGTGGCACTGATGTTGGTGCTGATGGGTGGCACTGATGGGTGGCACTGTGGGCACTGATGGGTAGCACTGTGGGCACTGATGGGTGGCGCTGATTGATGGCACTGTGGGCACTGATGGGTGACGCTGGTGGGCACTGGTAGGCAGCACTGCTGCCTATTGCTTTGTGTTAGAAGATCGCCGTGATTGGGACTGATGTCCCGATCACGGCCACCGGTGATCTGCGAGGAGGAAAAATAGCCGATTACCGGCTCTGTTTACATCACATGATCAGCTGTCATTGGCTGACAGCTGATCATGTGGTAAGGGGTCGGGACCAACCCCTTACTCTGATCAGGCGAGTCTCAGGCCGCTCGTGCACAGGACAACGTCAATAGACGTAGTCCCGGCAATTTAGATCCGTTGCCGTCATTTGGCAATGGCCCGGATCTGAAGCGGTTAAAAAAAAAAAAAAAAAAAAACCTTTACAATTAGTTACATGGAGTGTTAGTGTGAGGGTTATAGAGAAGGTTAGGCCCAAGCACTCATTATCTATTTGTTTGCTTTTGTTTCCTAAGACTGGACCATACTACAGATGCTGTGCTATAGTATATATCATGTCAGTACAGCGTCTATATTCTATGCGGGGGAACGTACAACAATGTTGCTTGAAGAAAGAGCTGGGGGATATATATATATATATATATATATATATATATATATATATATATATATATATATATATATATATATATATATATATATAAAATATTATTGTTGTGATAGTTAATATTATTATTTTAGTTAATACGTTGATACTTAACTAATCATTAACACATTTTCCTCCTCCTCCCCCATTCCAGGAGTTTTTCACTGACAACCTATGGGAGTCTCTCCCGGAATCGTGGAGGGTCGTGTTGTCAGACCTGCCTGCTCCACAGCTGGCCGATCAGCTTCTGTCTAATGGAAACTCAGCAGAAGTCCGGTAAGTGAATTTTTGGTTTCTTTCTTTCCCCCTTCCCATCCAGCACTGGCATCTATTTCTCTAGGCTATTAAAGGGATTGTAAAGTTAGAAGGTTTTTTTTTAAATTTTTTTTTTAATTTATCCTAATGCGTTC
Source organism: Aquarana catesbeiana (assembly GCF_042186555.1). NCBI lineage: Eukaryota > Metazoa > Chordata > Amphibia > Anura > Ranidae > Aquarana > Aquarana catesbeiana. The sequence continues at coordinate 639,860,602 of NC_133328.1, forward strand.
TATGCATTAGGATAACAAAACCTTCTGTGTGCAGCAGAATACTTACTAATACTTACCTGATCCCCATCTCGATCCAGCGAAGTTGCAAGAGAGTCTTGGCTGTCTCTCTTGGGAGTCTCTCCCTCCTCATTGGCTGAGACAGCAGCGGGGCACCATTGGCTCCCGCTGTCATCAATCAACGTCAGTGAGCCAATGAGGAGAGGGAGGGGGCGGGGCAGAGACACAGATCCGTGTCTGAATGGACACAGAGAGCAGTGGCTCGGCTTGGGTGCCCCCATAGCAAGCTGCTTGCTGTGGGGGCACACGGCAGAAGGGAGGGGCAAGGAGCCCGAGAAGAGGAGGATCAGGGCTGCTCTGTGCAAAACCATTACAGAGCAGGTAAGTATAACATATTTGTTATTTTTAAATGAAAAATAAACCAAGACTTTAATATCACTTTAAGGGTGGGGAGCGAGAAGATCTGCCCCATCATGTGATTGGCTGTTGCAGTGCTCAGGAGCCGGTCTCGCTGGTTCCCAATCATTACTAGGGCCTGGGAGTCGTCTTTTGACAGTTTGGTTACTGTGCCGGGAGCGTGCACTGAGCGGGCTTTCAGCACAGAATCCTCCTGCCATCCATGGAGACGTATGTGCGGCATGCATTAAAGCCCACCCTCTTTGCCGCCACACATGTGGGTGCCAAGAGTTTAAAGATCTTGCCACAACATAAATGGAACCCAAACTGTACATTTCCAAGAAAATATGTGTAGAAATCCGGTCCCCAGTATTTATAATTTCTCCAGAATCTTTGCATCAGCATTGGTCCAGTCATCGAGAATGAGCGACCTGCTGCTGCCAGGGAGGTGTGGCCTCAGTCCATCTGCAGCTCAGACCCCAGCCGTGCCTGGCTGCAAAATTGTGAATGAAACCAAGAAAGGTCCATAAAACTGGTTGCGGCACTTGAAGGCACAAGACATGCATGGGATGCGTCTTGGTTCACTTATTTCTCCCCGCAGATCCTTTACAAGGAGGTTTAGGCCTCATGCACAGTGGGCGTTTAGCACCGGTACATGAGGCTCCGATGTTTAGGGCACCGTCCAATCAACCTCAAGGAACATATAAGGCTTCATGCACATTGGGCGTTTTGCACGGCTGCACGAGGCTCCGACGTTTACCTGCTGGCAGGTGCACCGTCCAGTCCCGTCCTGAAAGCCTGTCACACTCTATGAAAGGCTGACAGTTGCAGGGACTGGATGGGAATGAGATCGCCCCTAGAGGTACTTCCCTTTAGGGCATTGTGCACCCCAGGGGACCAATGCTGGGAAAGCAGGCTGCTTGCACTCCAAGCATTTGTCTCTGGGCGCTGCTCTGAGACCTGCAGCTCTGTCCAATAGTTGTCAGCCTCTCACAGACTGTGACAGGCTGCCAATAGCAGAGCTGGACGATGCACATGTGTCCTCTGCCAGCAGCTAAACTTTGGAGCCTCATGCAACGGTGCTAAACGCCAAGTGTGCGTGAGGCCTTATATCAGTGATGGCAAACCTTGGCACCCCCAGATGTTTTTGAACTCAATTTCCCATGATGCTCATGCACTCTGCAGTGTAGTTGAGCATTATGGGAAATGTAGTCACAAAACATCTGGGGTGCCAAGGTTCAGCATCAATGCCTTTTATATGTTCCCTGAGGTTGAATTTCAATAACAAGATAATGTAGTGCAATATTCTCTTCCTGCCACTAGATGTCACCGTTTGCATTTGCCATTATCTGATATATGCAGATATTTGGGATACAAACGTATTACAAAATATGTTATGGTGATACAGTCTAACAAAAGTATCTATTAGTGTATTGGTGTAGCTATTGAAATGAGTTTATTTTAAAAGGTGCCCAATAAATATGTGTTTCCTATTGGTCAGGCTCAGGCAATGTAAGAAGGTGGGCGCAGAATGGGATAGCCTTATGATTCAGCACTCCTGAGTGTAAAACCCATTAGGGCGCTGGCTGACTTTTTAGTAGTTAAAGCGGAGCCCCCCCCCCCTTTGCCACACTGGCTGCGGCGAGGTCCCCCCGGAATTTCAACCCTCCTTCTTCCGCAGCTGGGCTAGTTAGAAAGCACAGCACGCTTCGCGCCTGCGCAGTAGGGAACCGGCTGAGAAGCCAAAAGGCTTCACTGCTGGTTTCCCGCACCACAAACGGTGGCGGCAGCACCCGAGAGCCAATCGGCAAATCGGCTGGGGTGCTGACATCATGGGATCCCTGGACAGGTAAGTGTCCTAATATTAAAAGTCAGCAGCTACAGAAAGTACTTGTAGCTGCTGACTTTAATTTTTTGGTGGGGGGGGGGCTGGACCTCCTCTTTAAAGACGTTTTTGTCTTTACTTCCCGCCCATAGGACGTCCTCGGGTTGAAGTAGTTATGCAGTTAGTAGGGATGATGCTTGCACCTGCAGGCATCATCCCGCTAGGGAATCGACGGCTGAAAAATTCCATTTCTAACAGAAGTGATTTGAGTGGCTGAATCAGCCGCCACCTTTTCCAGGTTCTACCATCCTATCACAGAGCCCAGGAGTGATGTGGCCAGTGGGGATGGGCTGCACGGAACGGAGAGAGAGGAACTGGCATTGTCCCCCTCTCTTTGTGACCCCAGAAACTGGGAGCGACAAGTCTGTCGTCCCTTCCGGGTTCCGCCTCTTTGAATGCAGACGATCAGACCGATCTGTGTCTGATCAACTGCATTGGAGGCCAGAGGAGAGATCTGGGGTCTAGTAGACCCCAGATCTCTCCATACAGAGGACCTGTCATGGCCCATGCTGTCAAAAGGGAGGTTGTTCATCCCTTGTGATAGCAATAAAGTTTAATCCAAAAATTTAAAAAAAAATGTAAAATATAAATAATAATACAAAAAAAAATTTAAGCACTCCTGTCCTTATGCGCAAATGCGAACGCAATAACCTAATATATTAGGTAGGATAAAAATTAAAAAGAAAATGCGCACTATTGATTTTGGGCTGTACTTCGGGTACAAACACCAACTAACACACACATATGTGGTATCGCTGCGATCGTCAGGAGTAGGAGAATTTTTGGGTTGTTCTTTGGTGGTAGATTATGGTAGCTGCAAATGTGTAACGTGGATAATCCCTGCTAACCCCAAAAAAAAGTGCTGATTATAAATGGATATATAAAAAATATATATAATTTATAATGAAAAACATATATGTGACAGTGCTGCAACTAAGGGAAAAAAAAACTGGAATATTCAGCTCAAAAACGTGTATAACATAAAATTAGATGCGCAACCAAAAATGTGCAAATATGTGCAAAATAAGTGTATCATCAACCTGTATTAATTCATGAATAACAGAGGTTGAAAAGTAGTAGTAGATGACATTCAATATAAATCCATTGGGGGTAAGTCCTTCGATAGGAAGGCAGATGGTTCTATTCACCGTATACGGTAGTTGAAAGAAATATACAGCTAAATTTAAAAAAAAAAAAAAATTTGTTTTATTTTTATTTTTTACTATTTCATGTTTTCCTTTTTATAAAAAAAAAAATATAGAAAAATCTGGACATATCTGTTACCATTTACCATCGAACGAAAGCCCAATTTGTCCTGAAAAAAATGCAGTATAATCCACCTGGATGCACAAAGTAGCTGTGATCAGGGGCGGACTGACAACTCATGGGGCCCCCGGCAATAGGAGATTATGGGGCCCCCGGGCAATAGGAGAAGATTATGGGGCCCCCGGGCAATAGGAGAAGATTATGGGGCCCCCGGGCAATAGGAGATTATGGGGCCCCCGGGCAATAGGAGATTATGGGGCCCCCAGGCAATAGATTATGGAGCCACACAATATACACACACAGAATACACACACACAGTATACACACAGACACACAATATACACACACAGACACACAGTATACAGACACACAATATACACACACAGTATACACACACAGACACACAGTATACACACACACACACACACACACACAGTATACACACACACACACAGTATACACACACAGACACACAATATACACACACAGTATACATACAGTATACACACACAGAATACACACACACACACACACTGAAAAGGTACTGGAGAGGCGGGGCAGCTATAATCTTGGGATTTAAAAAAAAAACACAGATTTTTACATACTGTCCCTGGTTTTATTGAGGCTGGCAACCCTGATGGGGCCCCTTAGTGGCATGGGGCCCTCGGGCAGTGCCCGAGTGCCCGAATGGTCAGTCTGCCCCTGGCTGTGATAATACGTACAGATTTACTAACACATGTCAAAGTTGCAAAATTGTGCTTAGGCATTTAGATTTGTTTTTTCCCTTTTATAGGCATGTAGGGGTTAATTTTAATAATTTAAAATAAATAAAATAATGTATTTACAATTTTGCAAATCATGCCATTAAAAATGGAAATGCCAGTGAATGAATTTTCGAAAAGAGTGATTACAAAGGCGTGAAAAGGCTGTGAACAGGAAGCACTCGGTGTAAGCGATCCTGTCTGCTGTAATAGGTGGGTATTGATTGACATGGAGGGATTAGTAACATTGAAGTAAATGTTTACACTTGGATTGGATGTTGCTGTGCTGCATTGGCATGCGTTGCGGCGTCCAGGGAAGCGGCTCTGTGCATATATGATGTGCTGTGGCTGCATTAAAATGCTTATTGATGCATATGATGTCATTTCCCATACTAGCACATTAGCTAATGCACCATAGAACTCGGGAAGACGATCAGCTCTGAAATAATGCAGACATGACATTTTATATAATGCAGCTGCCATCATGATTCCGATGTCTGTGTAAATAACCATTTACCGACCGGCCCATGGTAAAAAAAATACCTCATTACTTCGACATTAAATACCGAAGTTATGGCAGCAGCTGCCTTAACCCCCGGTATCGTTTTTTTTTTACTATGGACGATTTGACATCGGATAAAAGTGGCCCCGAGGGCAGATTCAGTCTTTTCTGGGCTTGCTGGAGCCGTCGGTAAAGCCCAGAAGCGATCGGATGCGCCCGTTTGCTGGGCAGGAATGAGGGCAAGATGGCCGCCACTCCTCTATATGCCCTTAGTGGACCGGAGCGATCTCTAATGTCTCTTCTGGTTCTTGGGCCAAAACAGATTTTTTTTTTTTTTTTTAAACGTTAAAATGCTTTTGAAGGTAAATGAGAGATTTGGGGTCTTTTTTTGAGATTTCTCAATAAAGAGGACCTGCCGTCCTTATTTTCTATTACAAAGGATTTTTACATTCCTTGTAATAGGAATAGAAGTAATCTAAAAAAATAATAAATAAAGGGACAGTGTAAAAAAAAAAAAAAAAAATTAATAAAAAAAAAAAAATGTAAAGTGCCCCATACCTCCGCGCAGAAGCAAACGCATACGTAAGTCACTCCCGCATATGTAAACGGTGTTCAAACACATGTGAGGTAGCGCCACAATCGTTCGAGCGAAAGCAAAAATTCTAAGGCTAGACCTCCTCTGTAACTCTAAAAAGGTAACTTGTAAAAAAATATTTTAAAGGATCGCCTATGGAGATTTTTAAGTACCGTAGTTTGTCGTCATTCCACGAGTGTGCGCAATTTTAAAGCATAACATGTTGGGTATCTATTTACTCGGCGTAACATCATTTTTCACATTATACAAAAAAATCAGGGTATATATTGTGTTTTTTTTTTTTTTTTTCTTATAATTCATTAAAGTGTATTTTTTCCCCAAAAAATTGCGTTTGAAAAACCACTGCGCAAATACAGTGACATAAAATATTGCAAAAATCGCCATTTTATTCTCTAGGGTGTCTGCTAAATATATATATATAATGTTGGGGGGGTTCTAAGTAATTTTCTAGACAAGAATACTGATGGCTCTTATTTCCATTTCTGCTTCTGTACAGTTACAGCTCGGTGTGGCCCCTCAGCCTTCTCGCTCTGAAAGTCACAGCGCACTCCTTGGCTTTTCAAAGGACCCCTCGCTATGAAAAGATCAGCGGGCACCAGAAAAGGCCTGCTGAATTCCAGCATAACCACTGCCAGAGCTCCCGGCTGGATCCTTTGTTCCGTAAACATGTCAAGCCGAAGAAGCAGCACGAAATCCGGCAGCTTGGCAAAGTAAGAACCTGTAAAGATTGATAAAGTGATTGTAAAGCTTTAGATTTTTTTTTTTAATTTTATCAAAATAACAAACATGTTATACTTGTCTGTTCTGTGCATTGGTTTTGCACAGAGAAACCCCAGGCCTCCTCTTCTTCTTCTGGGGTCCCCTGCCAGCGCTCCTGGCTCCCCCCCCCCCCGGCCGAGTGCCCACCATAGGAAGCCACTTCCTATGGTGGAACTTGAGTGTGCTCGATCCCCTATTCAGACACACAGCTCCCGGCTCCTTCAGAAAAATATTAAAAGTCAGCAGCTGCAAATACTGTAGCTGCTGACTTTTAATATTAGGACATTTACCTGTCCAGGGATCCCACGATGTCCTCACCCCAGCCGATTTGTCAATCAGCTGCTGCCGTCGCCATCTTCCCTTTGGGAAACTGGAAGTGGAGCCTTTGCGGCTTCACAGCGGCTTCCCTACTGCACATGCACGAAGCACACTGCACTCTGTGAATAAGCCGGCTGCGGGGGAAGGAGGAGGGGGCCCGAACTTCTGGCTGAGTTCCAAGTCAAACTCAGCTGGAAGAGGGAGCGGGTATCTGTCAAAACCAGGTACCTGCTCCCCCCCACCCCAAAAGGTGCCAATGTTGCAGCGGAGAGGGGGAGGATGCAGTCAAGCAGAGCTTCCCCTTTTGGGTGGAGCTCCGCTTTTAAGGTAAAAAAAAATAAATAAATCATTTTACCTTTACAACCACTGTCAATCTTTAAAGTCTGATTTCTGGGCTTATTCCATCAGTATAATTGCAGCAATAGCCGACATTCAGAATTTATTTCTCACTGATCCTCCTTCCTGCTCCTTCCTCCTCCCTCCTCCTTCCTCCCTCCTCCTTCCTCCTCCTTCCTCCTCCTTCCTGCTCCTTCCTCCTCCCTCCTCCTTCCTCCACCTTCCTCCACCTTCCTCCACCTTCCTCCACCTTCCTCCTCCTCCCTCCTCCTTCCTTCTTCCTCCTTCCTTCTTCCTCCTTCCTTCTTCCTCCTTCCTTCTTCCTCCTTCCTTCTTCTTCTTCCTTCTTCTTCTTCCTTCTTCTTCTTCCTTCTTCTTCTTCCTTCTTCCTTCTTCTTCCTTCTTCTTCCTTCTTCTTTCTTCTTCTTCCTTCTTCTTTCTTCTTCTTCTTCCTTCTTCTTCTACCTTCTTCTTCCTCTCTCTCCTTCCTTTCCGGCATCAGACCATTGGAATTCGGGTAAGTATCTTGTGCCTTTTTTAGTTCTGCTTTTCACCATAACTTTACACACCAACTCTGCGCTGTGATGTCCTGGAGGCTTCCAGGTATCGATCCCCCAATTATTTTGATTGGCTGAGTAGAGTATACAGTCCGGTCATCTAACAACATACCCATATGACATTTTTTATCATTTTCTTCCCACAAATAGAGCTTTCTTTTGGTGGTATTTAATCACTGCTGGGTTTTTTATTTTTTGCAAAAATAATTTAAAAACAAAAAAGTGTTTTTTTTTTAGTTTCTGTCAAAGATTTGTAAATAAGTTATTTTTCTCCTTCACTGATGTGCGCTGGTGAGGCAGCACTGAAGGGCACCGATGGGGTAGCACTGATGAGGCACTGATAGGCTGCACTGTTAGGCAGTACTGAGCACTGATAGGTGGCACTGATGAGGCGGCACTAAAGGACACCGATGGGGTGGCACTGATGGGCGGCACTGATAGGCTGCACTGATGAAGACTGATAGGCGGCACTGGGCACTGATAGGCGGAAATGGGCACGGATAGGTGGCACTGATGGGCAGGCACTGAAAGGCAGCACTAATTGGCACAGATTGGCCTCACTGGGCACACAATTGGCATCACTGATGGGCACTAACTGGTGTCACTGATGGGTACAGGTTGGCACCACAGATGGGCACAGAATGGCATCACTGGGCACCGTTGGGGCTGCACTGATGATCAGTGCCCTGATTACCTATACATGTCTTCCCTGAGAGGAGATGCAACGGATTGGCTCTCCTCTGTGAGTGTGAGGCGAGGAGAGCCGATAAACGTCACTTCCTTGTTTTACATGTGATCAGCTGTGATTGGACACAGCTGATCACATGGGTCAAGAGCCGTGGGTCTTTACTGAGATCGGGGTCGCTCCGTGTCCCAGGTACACAGCGCGCCCGTGATTTGCCGCCTGATCGTGGCAAGGCTGGCCGACGTCATATGACGGCTCAGAACAAGATCTGCCCAGCTCTGCCGTCATTTTAACTATACGGCGGGCGGGAGGTCTTTTTTCTTTTTTTTTTTTTTTTTTTTTTTAAGATCACTTTAATGCAGAAGAAACATAGCTGGGTTGATTTACTGAAGGCAAATAGACTGTGCACTTTGCAAGTCCACATGCTCCAGAGCTTAGTAAATGAGGGGAGGCTCTGCTAACTAACATCATCCAATCATATGCAAGCAAAAAAAAAATGCTGTTTTTTAGGGGGTTTTTCCCCCCTTGCATGTGATTGGGTATTTTTTTACAAAGTGATACTTCACCTTGTTTACTCTGCAGCAACTGCACTTGCAAAGTGCCCAATGTATTTGCCTTTAGTAAATAAACGCCAATATGTCACGCCTGCGATAAAAATCTTGCCTGTTCACATTTTTTGTTTGCATTTTTTTTTTCACTTTTTTTCTGCATTGCTTTATCCGTTAGGCTTACTCTGTTTTCTAGTAAAGAACACTTGGCCCTCATTCACATTGACTGCGGCTTTGAAATCCTGCGAGTTCATCTGGAACCACACAGAATCAAAGCCGCATCTCAGTGTGGCTTCGGGGTGCAACTTGGAAGACATCCATATATCGCCAAAAGTAGTGGAAGAACTGCTTTTTGAAATCGATGCACACCGATTTGAACAGTGCGATTGCCGGCAATAAGGTGCAGCTTATTGTGCGATTTTTTTATTTTTTATTTATTTTTTTTGACCTGCCAAATTGCATGACAAGTCGCTCAAATGTGAACAAGGGCTAAGGGGGTCAGTGTGTATATGTGTGTGTATGTATGTATATATATATATATATATATATATATATATATATATATATATATATATATATATATATATATATATAATTTCACACAACTTCTACCCAGGATTCACACGTTTGTCCAATTGAATCCAATTTAGAAAATTGCTTGAATCTTGAGTGCACATTGTGTGAATCTCGTGTGAAAACATTTTATAAATAGACCTCTTCGAGTGTATGTAAAGCCTAAGAATGATAAAGAGGTTGGGTGGGAGAACTTGTGCAAATCAAACAAGGGTCAATATTTAAAGCAGCATAGGGTATCCCTGAGTTTCCCAGAAAAGGGGAGACAGAGGAGTATAGGGGATTTTGTCTAAGGTGCCACAAACCGTAGTGAATGAAATAGAAATATTTTTTAAAAAGCGAAAATTATTATTCCATAGATAAAGATATAAGAGAACATTCTAAAAAAAATATGTATACAGTGCTGCCACATTTGTCATACAATCGACAGAGCCCAGGAAGGTGGTGGGGATCGACGCGTTTCGCCCAAATTGGGGCGTCTTCAGGATCCACTTGAGATTCACATAATATATTTAACTGGTGAGTAAACCATATATAATTATTGCACAGTATAATAATAAAGTATTCGGCACATATATAAAGAACGACAATGAAGAAAACAAACAATCCAAAACGCCATCAGAAAAAAAAGCACCCGCAGGCATTAAAAAAATAAAATAAAAAAAGGGGGAGGAAAGCCTAAGAATGAATTTGCTCCTATTTGTTCTGTTAATACATTTTTGGATGCATTTTATTACTGCATATCTGTTTAACAATTGCAAAAAAAAAAAAAAAACCTGTTGAATCCAGCTAGAAATCCAAGATGCCTGACAGTAGAGATGCACCGAAATTTCGGCCACTGAAACATATCGGCTGAAAATGGTGTTATCAGAGTATTGCCGATAAGAGAAAAGGGTGGCCATAATGGCACCGAAAACGCACTCGATTTTACCGTGAATTCGCATCAATTTTACTGTGCTTATGGTCTGTTTTTCATAGGTCATATGGCTCAAAAACCGCATCAAAAACATAACATGGGTGCATTATTGATGCGTTCTTGCTGTGTTTTCAATGCATTTCAGCGGGGAGGTGCGTTTTTTTTTTTTTTTTTTTTTTTTAAGGACCAAAAAGGCAGCAAGATTTTTAAAACCACAACGGAAGCGCAATGGACCCGTGTGAAGATGTACATAGAATTTAATTTTTTTAGCGTTTCTTGCGCTAAAGGTGCTGATAATGGCCAACAATAAATTCATGGTCATTTAAATGCATTATATTAATTAACTACATACTGCTGTGTACTTGGCTGAAAAGCCTGAGATCCTTTTTTTTTTTTTTTTTTTTTTTTTTTTTTTCTCTCTCATGCTTTCCAGCCTGGAGGAGAGATGTGATTTGTCTTATTGACCCCACATCTCTCCAGGACCTGTCATGCATACATACATTGTAGCAAAGTGTCATTTCTTCAGTGTTGTGACATGAAAAGATAGAATAAAATATTTACAAAAATGTGAGGGGGTGTACTCACTTTTGTGAGATACTGTACACGGTACCTCCATATACCTTTTTAGTATATACTTGTCTCCTGAGAACACCCTGTCTTTACACAGCACCAGACAGGCACCTCTTTATCAGGCCTAACATTTTATTCTCATTTACAGCTGGTGAAAAAACTTTGTGACTCCACGAGCTGTGAGGATGTGGTGGATGTCGGCTCTGGTCAGGTATTGTAAACCTGTCACCCCCAGATGGCTCTATAGATTTGTGGCATTGTTGTGGTGTGAGACCTTCCAAGCACAGTTCCCTCTGCAGATAGGATCATCACTGGCGCAAAGTTAATGTTTGGCTAACCAAAAACTAACTAGATTAAGGAAAGATGAGAACCCCATCAGTTTTTTTTTTTTTGTTTCTGCTGTCTGGCTCCAGTTCGGTATTAGATCAATTTCTTTATCCTACATCACGGGACACAGAGCACCATAGTAATAACTATGTGGGTTATAGGCCACCTTTAGGTGAATGGATACTGGTATAACCAAAAAGGAAACGGGAAGTCCCCCTCCCTATATAACCCCTCCCATACCGGGAGTACCCCAGTTTTTTCGCCAGTGTCTGAGGTGTTGGTCACGGTTGATGAAGTGCTAAGAGAGCTCCGCTAAGCAATCCCTGACGGGATCAAGGAGCTGTGCAAACGGATCCATCCAAGGTGCTTGAAAGCCAAAATGGATGGTACCCGGGCCTCGTGGAAGAAAAAACAAGGTTTTTGCCTGTAATGCTTCCCTTTGAGAGCTGGACCCTGGGACCCAGCAACTTGGTCATGTTTATACAACCAAAGAGTTCTCCGGCAGGGTGCTGTACAGGTCCAAGGGAGTGCACCTGTCAAAGGGGAACCCGGTCCTTGAAGGTCTGGCATGACACGGCCCGCCGTGATGGGGTGGAGGCTGGATCTGTCTGTGATAAATTCCAGCAGTCCTGCGGCAGGATCAGGTAAGTTAGAAAGATTACAAAGAATGTATATATATATGATTCACTTTGGTCTTTCTGATATGAGTATGCGATGCCTTGTCTGTGTTTTTGACACTAGAGGGTGTAAAAGCAACATACCTGGCTTCCAACATTCCATGCTTCCCCTGGGTTGTTGCTCAGTTGTTGCTCAGCCCTGTCAGCCATCAGTAGGGTCTTGGGGGGACCATCCACCGTTTCAGGAGCTTAGGCTCCCCCCTGCTGAGACCAAACCTGCCCCGGTCCCCTGACGCCCCCCCCTGAGCCGCCCTCATTACAGGGCAGGCTATTCCTGCACAGAGCACGGGAAAGGGAATGCTCTTTTGAAAAAAAAAAAGGGGGGGGCATGGCTTAGACGCCGCCGGTGTGCACGTGGAGCAGCGTGCACGTGAGACACGGCACAGGCGCAAGGCTCACTGGCTTAAAAGATTTTTACACTGCAAGTGTCTGGTTGGCTGACGAAGGGACACTGAGCACACAAGTGGCATGTAAGCTGTATGGGTGTGTGGATACAGGCATTTTCAAGGGGTACGTTTTACTTAGCATTGCGCAATGGGCAGATGATATAGGGTACCTTTTGAGGGAAGGAGGTTCAGGTGACTCCTCTTCTGAGGATTCAGCGTCTGAACAACATTTCTCAACTTCGCAATCTCAGAAATTGCTAATCCAATCCCTTATGGACTTGGTTCGTTCTGGCTATAAGTTGCCTCCTACAGAGGTGGAGGATGTTTCCTTCTCCTCCTTGGGTTCGCTAAAACCCCCACAGGGTTCTCATGCTTTCCCTATGCACCCGTTACTGGAGCAACTGATTTGTGCTGATTGGGATCACCCAGAGAAGCAGTTTTCTCCTCCTAAGAAGTTTTCAGTTCTTTACCCTATGGAGAAAAGGTTCTCAAAGAGATGGGATTTGCCAGCGGTAGATGCGGCTATCTCCTCTGTGAACAGGAGTTTAACTTGTCCAGTGGACAATGTACAAGTATTTAGTGATCCAGCTGATAAAAAGTTGGAATCTCTACTTAAAGCCTCATTTCCTGTAGCTGGTGCGGTAGTACAACCTGCAGTGGCAGCAATAGGCATTTGTCAATCCCTTCGGGATGAACTTAAGCAGGTTATTAAAAGAGTTCCTGCTCAAGCTGATGAGGCCCAAAGTTTAGCTGAGCAACCTAGGGCCCTATACTTTGCAGTGGACGCTATCAAGGATTCTATCCATCAGGCATCTCGCCTCATGCTGATACATATGCGCAGGATTCTGTGGCTAAAGAACTAGTCAGCCGAGTTACCATGCAAGAAGCTCTTGGCTAGGTTTACATTTCATGGAGAAAGGTTGTTTGGGGAAGATTTGGATAAGTATATCCAAAAGATTTCGGGGGGGTAAAAGTACCCTTCTGCCGGTTAAGAAAAAGAATAGACGGCCTTCTTTTAAACCTTCTCCTCAGATGTCTGGGGCAACAGCTTCCAGGCAGTCTCGAAGGCCTCCACTGTCAGGGGCAAAGGGTAAGCCTCATAACCAGACACAGGGCTACAAAAAGCCCTGGAGTCAGAAGAACACAAAGCAGAGTCCCAAGGCTTCCTTGTGAAGGGACGCCCCTGCTCGATCAAGTGGGGTGAAGACTGCAGTGGTTTTCAGAAACTTGGCAAGAGGAGATCCAGGACAAGTGGGTCCTCTCTGTAGTAGCCCTAGGCTACAAACTAGAGTTTCCACCATGGTGTTTTCTAAGATCAAACGTTCCCAAGGACCCAGTAAAGAAAAAATCCTTATTTCTGGCACTGGACCGATTACTGTGTCAGGGAGTAATAATAAAGGTTCCCTCAAAAGAGAGGGACTTGGGGTTTTATTCAAATTTCTTTAAGGTACCCAAACCAAATGGAGATTTCAGATCCCTTCTAGATCTCAGGAATCTGAATCGCTTCCTAAACATCCGCTCCTTTCGAATGGAGTAGATTCGGTCAGTTGTTTCCACCCTACGGGGAGGAGAGGTTCTAGCATCCATAAATATCAAGGATGCGTATCTACATGTGCCAATATTTTCCGCTCACCAGACGTTTCTGCAGTTTGCGGTAGAGCAGCGCCACTTTCAGTTTGTGGCCTTGCCTTTCGGGTTAGCCACCGCTCCTCGACTATTTACAAAAGTGTTAGCCCCAGTACTAACAAGACTAAGGGGCCAGGGTATAGCACTTAAAGCATACCTAGACGACCTGCTACTGGTAGATCAGTCAATAACAGGGTTAAATCAGGGGGTGTCCAGAACAGTCAGTTATCTGAGACACCTGGGTTGGATTCTCAATCTAGAGAAATCATCCTTGCAGCCAGTAAGAGGGCTGCATGGTCCTGGTCATAGACACAACCCAGGAAAGGGTGTTCTTGCCTCAGGCAAAGGTCAACGCTCTAAGAGAGCTGGTCCAGGCAGTCAAGGCAAAGAAGGGTCCTTCCATTCGCCTTTGCATGAGATTACTAGGGAAGATGGTAGCTTGTTTCGAAGCGGTTCCCTATGCCCAGTTTCATTCAAGACTGTTGCAACACAGTATTCTGTCTGTTTGGAACAAACGGATCCAAGCCTTGGATTATCCAATGAATCTGGCTCCAAAGGTACCCCAGAGTCTCAACTAGTGGTTGATAACCAGGAATTTACAGAAGGGGAAATCCTTCATTCCAGTTTCCTGGAAAGTAGTAACAACGGATGCCAGTAGTAACAACGGATGCCAGGGGAGCAGCTCTAGAAGAGACCACTGCTCAAGGGAAGTGGTCAGAGTCTGAGAAGACCTTGCCCATGAATATCCTAGAGATTTGGGCAGTACGTCTGGCTATAATAGCCTGGACGTACAGGTTGCGGAATGCTCCTGTCAGGATACAATCCGACAATGCCACAGCAGTGGCCTATATCAATGACCAAGGGGGCACCAGAAGCCATGCAGCCCAAAGGGAGGTGGACCGTATTCTGTCTTGGGCAGAGAAACATGTTCCTTGCCTATCTACAGTTTACATTTCAGGAATGGAAAGATTAGCAGGCAGATTTTCTGAGCCGTCAACAGTTGTTGCTGGGGGAATGGGCTCTACATTCCGATGTCTTTTTGGCCATATGCCAAAGATGGGGTACGCTGGACGTAGATCTATTGGCGTCCAGGTTCAACAAGAAGTTGGACAATATTGTGGCGCGAACAAGGGATCCACTTGCACTCGGAGTAGATGCATTAGTGACCCTGTGAAACCAGTTTTCACTGATTTATGTATTCCCTCCAGTTCAGCTGCTACCACGGCTGCTTCACAGGATCAGGGAAGAAGGGAAGCCGGTAATTCTAGTGGCCCAGGCTTGGCCCAGAAGACCCTGGTATGCAGGGATCCTTGAGAATGGCAGTAGGGGAGTCTTTCACTCTTCCACCTCGTCCGGACCTGCCTTACAAACGCTAAATTTAACGGTGTGGCTATTGAAGCCCACATTCTAAAAAAATAAGGGACTTTCAGGATCAGTAGTAACCACCCTGATTAATGCCAGAAAGCCAGCATCCAGGACCATTTATTACAGGGTCTGGAAGGCCTAAATCACTTGGTGTGAAACCAAGGGTTGGCATCCTTGTAAGTATGTCATAGGAAGAATTCTGGCCTTTCTACAATTAGGAGTAGAAATGAAGCTTGCCTTGAGTACAATCAAGGGTCAGATTTTGGCTTTGGCAGTGTTTTTCCAAAGGCGCTTGCTTCGCATTCTTTAGTCCGGGCATTCATACAAGGGGTAACTCTGATAACTCCGCCAGTTAAGAATACCCTTGTGCCCATGGGATTTTAATTTGGTTTTGTCGGTGTTGCAAAGACAACCCTTTGAACCTTTGAACGGAATATTCCTTTGATCCTTTTGACAAGGAAATTGGTATTCCTAGTTGCGATAACCTCTGCAAGAAGAGTATCAGAATTGGCTGCTTTCTCCTGTAAAGAGCCATACTTAATCATTCACAAGGATAAGGTGGTGCTGGGTCCGCACCCAAACTTTTTGTCAAAGGTTTTCATCTGAATCAAGAGGTTTCCTTACCTTCCCTTTTCCCAGAACCTCGTTCTGCAGAAGAGAAATTATTACACTCTCTTGATATAGTGAAAGCAGTTAAGGCCTATCTGAAAGCGACTGCTCAGATACGGAAAACCTGATGTTTTGCTTGTGTTGCCGGAAGGCCCTAGAGAGGGTCAGGCAGCATCGAAATCTTCTGTTGCTAAGTGGATTTGTCAGGTGATTAGTCAGGCTTATGGCCTGAAAAGAAGGGTTCCTCTCTTTCAGATTAAAGCGCACTCCACCAGGGCAGTCAGTGCTTCATGGGCAGTGCATCACGAAGCCTCTGTGGCTCAGATTTGCAAGGCCACTACCTGGTCGTCAGTACATACATTCACAAGAATTTATCAAATGGATGTAAGATGGCAGGAGGACACCGCCTTCGGGCGCAGTGTGCTGCAGGCAGCAGTATAGGTCCTCACGCCTGGCGGCGGCTATTTGCTTTGTGTCTCCCTCCCCTCAGGTGGCATTGCTTTGGGACATCCCACATAGTCATTACTATGGTGCTTTGTGTCCCGTGATGTACGATAAAAAAAATATAGGATTTTTATAACAGCTTACCTGTCAAATCCTTTTCTTGGAGTACATCACGGGACACAGAGGTCCCTCCCCTCTTTTGGGATATGCGTATATATTGCTTTGCTACAAAAACTGAGGTACTGCCGGTATGGGAGGGGTTATAATATAGGGAGGGGGGCTTCCTGTTTCCTTTTTGGTTATACCAGTGTCCATTCACCTAAAGGCGACCTATAACCCACATAGTTATTACTATGGTGCTCTGTGTCCCGTGATGTACTCCAATAAAATGATTTTATAGGTAAGCTGTTATTAAAATCCTATTTTTTGTTTTTTCAGTTTAGAGTTAGGGTGGTTTATAACCTCTGTAAAGCTTTTTTTTTTCTTCTTCTTTTTTTTTTTTCCCATCTGTGTCCCATAGGGGATATTTCCTTTCACTTCCTGTCCCATAGGCAAACCAGGAAGTGAGAGGGAAATCCCTGGTTGTGACCTGAACTGGTGTCCTCACTGGAATTGTTCCCCTCCTGTGCCTGTTCTGGTGACAACCCCAAACTTTTACATTCAGTGATGACACAGACTGCAATAAAAACTGACAAGTGTTCTAATCTCTCCATTCTGTCCAAAACTAAAAAGAAAAAAAAAAGTTTTGCCTTTAGTTATACTTTATGCTAGGTTCACACATACAAATACCACACCGGTGACCCCACAATAGGGATAAAACTTTTTTGCAGAAGGGAGTTTAACAAGATTCGTGGCCACTCATTAAAATGAGAAGAAAAGAGGTTTAACCTTAAACTACGTAGAGGGTTCTTTACTGTAAGAGCGGCAAGGATGTGGAATTGCCTTCCACAAGCAGTGGTCTCAGCGGGGAGCATTGATAGCTTCAAGAAACTATTAGATAATCACCTTAATGACCGCAACATACAGGGATATACAATGTAATACTGACACATAATCACACACATAGGTTGGACTTGATGGACTTGTGTCTTTTTTTTTTCAACCTCACCTACTATGTAACTATGTGTGGGTGGTTGCCGCTGCAGGACCGCACCTGTACCCGCAACCCTCTGGAGAGAAAGAGAGTATCACTGCGCCAGGCGGGGCAGATCAAAGTAAAAGGCATCTCCTTCAGTCTAGAAGTCCAGGTGCTGGCAATGCTGTAGCAGAGTGCTTAGTCATAGCTTATGACTAAGCACTCTGTAGTGCGAAACGCGTAAGTCTTGTTCCACTTTGCTGTGACCTATATTTTGGATGACACTTTATTGAATAAAGGCAAATATTTTTGGAGTGTGGCTGTCCAGGATTTCTATGATGTCTAACCCGCAACTCTGGAGGATTAATCCTAATGGCAGCCCCCCGCACTGGAAACCACACCACACTATGCGGGTTCCCTGCGGCCATGTTTTCTGTAAAGGTGCAGGGACCTTTTCACTGCATTTTCAGTGGATGCAAAAGCCCATTCAAATAAGTGGGCTGCTGTGCACAAGCAACGCAGTTGCAGGGAAACCACATTAATGTGAATCGGGGCTTAGAGTCTAAAATAAATACATCTGTCTCATTGCTCCTGTTTACCATTGCTCTGCTGTATGGCAGATTTAAAAACTTCCCCCCCAGTAATGTCCTTTTTGTTTCTATTTTCTTCTTAGGGCCACCTGTCGAGGGTCTTAGCCTTTGGCCTCGGCCTCGGCGTCACGGCGGTGGAAGCTGACGGTCACCTGGTCACTATGGCAACCAAGTTTGATCAGGAAATTCTGTACATGTTGAAGAAAGAAAAACTCCGACCCGCAAAGGTAACTCCTCGTTACAGGACACTTTCTAGAGCCAGGATAACTATTGAGTTTGAGGGCTTATTGATTAATTTAGTCCCACCTCACCATATCCTATAAGGTTGTACTGGCTCGTTGGGTCCGCCCTACTGCGAGGATAGGCAACCTCGGCCCTCCAGCTGTGGTGAAACTACAAATCCCATCATCCCTCTGCCTCTAATGCCCCGTACACACGGTCGGATTTTCCGATGGAAAATGTCCGATCGGAGTGTGTTGTCGGAAATTCCGACCGTGTGTAGGCTCCATCGGACATTTTCCATCGGATTTTCCAACACACAAAGTT